>NC_141230.1:1597500-1642500 GCF_054856515.1 Filicampus tigris
TTTCAGCCCAAACATTACAGTTTGTTAATTTAAATTCTATTGATGTAACAACAACTGACTGAAAAAAAAGTGAACAATTAAAAGAGAAATACATTTCTGATATATTTGCCAATGCAATGCATGGCATTTATTATGAATAATGTAATGAGTAATGGTACCGACTCCCAGTCCAGCAGGGTCTCATTCGCCACATGCTAGGTGCATTATCATGCACACAGGCGACGGCTTTATTTTCTAGTGCCCACGTACCCATCACACTCCCAAGTTTTCAGCTGTGTGTCTTTCCTCCAAGGCGCATGAAGCACACAGCTGTGGAGATGTCCTTCGTCTGTAGTTATGGCCACATAGTTGACCCGCTCAAACGCTCGTAGCATCTCCTCTTTCATTTGGTTATGGCTACTCTCGAGTTGGGGCGTTATTGTTTTGCGACTTGGCACCACGTAGCTACTCAGGCTCGATATACAGCATTAATTTTTCGAACCGTTTGCCCTCAACAAAAGAAAGCGGCAGCATATCGCGTCATTTTACAAATTAGTTGGGTAATCTTAGCTGTGCGGTGAGCATGACTGCGCCAGTCCGGCCGCTCTCATGCTCGTCTGCCTGGCCCCGCCACTGTGTGGTTTCTCATCGCCCCGGGAGAGTGGTCTTAAGCGAGTTTATGCTTACAAAGCCTACAGCCGACCTTGTTGTCGTCTGCTGCATCAAAATACTGCCAAACGGTGCCGTTGTTTTTCGTGGTAGCTGCCTTTGATATCTTCATAATTTACTTTTCTAAATATCCTTCCCCAAACTTAGTGTCCCCGCCCCCTACTATGTGTGCGTGTGGGCGGGGGGTGGAGCAATTCTCTCTGTTGGTGCTCAGCTTGTTGACAGAGGCAGGAACAAGATGCGTGATACAGCGAATGCAGCGTTTAACCGACTAGTAAAATACTAAACGTTTAATAAATCGTAGACGGTCAAACGACTAGTCGCGCACATCCCTAGTTATGAGCAGGGGTGCACATAACTGGTATGCAAGTACGCATGCGCAACAGAAATCACTGATGCGTACTGTTATTGCGTCACAACGTGCATTTGCGTACCTGTACACACTAGTGGTGCCCTGCAATGAATCATCTTTGACCCGTGAGCGGTAAGGATCAAGCATCAGGGTTCAGAACGGTTGGTGAAAAAAACTGTGCGTGTTCACATTAAGGCAGTGCTTCTCAATTATTTTCTGTTACGCCCCCCCTCGCAAGGAGAAAACAATTTGCGCCCCCGATTTTTTAGACACAGCAAACACACCGGTCTTTCCTTGCCTCCCACTGTAGTCACAGTGAAGCCAAGCGCTACATAATGCTTTGTCATATTTGCGCGTCTTTGCTTTCGAGTGACTTTCTTTTGACTCACTATCTTCGTTTCTCTCCGCCTATCTTTTCATCCCTGTTTAAAATTTCTTCATGATGTCTAAGGGTTTGTTTACTGCACTTCACATCGCCAGCTCGTTGCAAAACAAACCTACACCGTGGAGTTAATACTCGCTGCGCACAATGGGCAACTAGAGCGCCACTTCCAACTGCTGGAGTGTTTGTGCAATTACATGTTATTGTAGTGGAAAAAAAGCATGTTCCCCAGGGTCACACGCGCCCCCCTCAGCATCCCACCCCACTATTTGAGAAGCACTGCATTAAGGCAACGTGATTAGTCTGCATTCAGCAAAGGAAGTTGAAAAACCTCAAGATGTAAGTTGCATGTACAAGAGAGTTTTGCAAACATACTCAATGAACACAGCGCCTCCGCAAAGGATAACTTCAAAATAAAGCTTACCAAATAGTACATTGAGTCATTGATGCCAATGCCTTAGTGGACTTTTACTTAGAAATTGGCATTCATGATGGCGTAACGGCTAACATGACCTCCATTTTCGACGTTATGGCAGTTTTAACACTTGCCACCAACACTAATGCAATGCCGTCCTGAAATCATATTCAGTCTCTAATTTAGGACGTGAACAGACCGCTGGTTAATTACGCTGTCATTGTACAATATGGTACAAGTCTCTGGCGTTAGTGTCTAGCAGCTGTTATCATTAGCTGGTGGTTCAACAGCTGTTCCTTGGCTTACAGTACTTTTTTTTTTTTTTTTAACTTTTTCAATATTGTTGACCAAGATTACTTTGTAATGCGCTGCCCATGTTGAAAAGAAGGTGCCTTAAACTGCACTTGAAGGTCTTTTTCATTATGAAAAAAAAAATCTAACTTTGTTTTCACTTATTTTATAAAAACACTTTTGCTCAATAAATAATTATAAGAAAACATTCAGCTCAAAATGTCTGGCAGGATACCTTGGACTTTATACACTGTACCACTTACAAAATAAGAGTGTGTCATGCCTTATATTGCGTTGTGTTCTTAAATCCTAAATGGCCATTTTAGACATCTTTTTAATGGGCAAAAGCGTTTTATAAAATAAATTAGTTCTAGTTTTATTTAAGTTCTATTTCTCTTTTTTTTTTTCTTTTTTTTTTTTGTGATCCAAAAAACGATCCGATACGTGACTCAAAATCCATGACCGATCCGAACCGTGACTTATGTGATCCGTTGTACCACTAGTGAGTACCAAAGACAATCTCCTGGTACTCATGTGATACCCCATGAAAAAAATTATGTACATGCATCACTAGTTATCCAACTGCATTATGTACACCCCTGGTTATGAGTTTTCAAACAGAACAGTGTTCAAAAACGCCGTTCGTTTATTAGCGTGGACAAGACTGGCGAGATACAACAAGTAAAATGCCGTGTGAGGCTGCGATGATGCGCAGCCAATCAACTCATGGGATAAATCCACCCATGATCTCATTGGTTGATCTCACGCTGGGACCCGGGGGGGTGAGTGGTAGTTTATCGAAGTTAGTGGTCAGAAACACTAACGGAAGCCCGTTTAAAATGATAGTTGGACCAGCCTATAGGCGATTACTATTCGATCTGGCCGGACAAAGTGGAGCATAAACGGACAGCGGAAGGCAATCCCGGCTGTAGGCGGAAGGTGATAAACGGACCATGAATTTTTACTAAAATGCCCAGCTCTGGTTTTAAACTCGTTAGTTTTGTATTGATTTCTCCAAAACAAATTGTAAGCAAATATAATTTAACTCCTCCATAAATCTGCCATCTCTCACCTTCTGCCTTGAGGAAATCGAGGCATGGATGAACAGCAACTCCCTTCAGTTGAACAGAAATAAAACAGAAGCACTCATTGTTACCCCTCATCAGGTGCATTCCTGTCATACCCCAACTTGCCTATGACGGACAGGTCATTCCGCCCTCCTCCTTAGCAACAAACCTCGGAGTCCCGTTCGACCTCGCCCTGACCTTGAAAAACACTTCTCCAAAACTTAATTTTACCACGTCCGCAATATCTTAATACTGCATCTCATTCTGTCCCCCCCCAACAGCAGAACAACTGGTTCATGCCTTCATTTCCCCAAGTTCGGACTACTGTAATGGGCTCTCCATCGGGATACCTTGCAATCCCATCCGGAAGTTGAAATACAGTGATCCCTTGCTACTTCGCGCTTCAACTTTCGCGCCCTCAGTGCATTGCGGATTTTTCAGAAGAGTTCATAAATTAAAAATGAAACAACACATATCGGGAGCTATATTGCAGAAAGACGCATTGTTTCAAAGATATGAGTTGACTCTGAGGCTTTGTACATACCCGCAGGCACTCATAAAAGGAGGTGACTGGTTCCCAGCGCGAGATCAACCAACGAGAGCACAAGTGGATTTACTTTTTCCACACACTGTACTGTATGTGAGCTGACTCAGTGCGCGTCATCGCAGCCTCTTGCTTAGTCTCGTCCTCTATTGAAATGTGCCGTTGATTTTGTCAGAGTCAAGCCGGATACTTTCTCCTCCATATTTGTAATGATGTGTTTGCTCTAATAAAGTTTTGTAAAAATCGGATAGTACAACAGCTGTGTTTATAATTCGTGAGCGCAGCGCGCTCCCGGCCAGCCAGCGGCACGGACGATTTAAGACATCGCCAAATAAAGTGTGAAAGTGTTTGTTACTTTTCTCTTAGGTTGTCTTAAAACAGCTTCCCTTAACTACAATCCCGCGTTGCATTTTATCCATAGGACTTTATTGATGTTGTTGTGCAAAGATAAAGTTAATGCATGATCCCCCCCCGGCGGCCATGCTTCTTCTTTGTTTCACTTATCGCAGCGGGTTCTGTCCCCTCATTAACCGCGATGAATGAGGGATCACTCTATATCCAAAATAGCGCTGTCAGGGTCAACATGTATATGAATATGAACATATCACCCCCCACCCTCCAATCATTGTACTGGCTCCCTGTTTCATCCCAGATCAATTAAAACATTCTGTTATTCATCCATAAATGTATCCATGGACCCGTACCGCCCTATCTCCAAAATCTCATCACACTTCAGTCCACCACTCGTACCCTCCGATCTACAAACACCTTGCCCCTAGTACCCAGTACCAGGCTCTCCACCATGGGAAACTGAGCTTTTTGTGCAGCTGCATCATGACTCTGGAACAGCCTTCCAACCCAATTGAGGGTTTCCCAGAGCCTGGACTCCTTTAAACAAGGCTGAAAACCTTTTTATTTACAAAGTAGAAAGGCTTACACCTTTTAATTAATATGATTTTAGCCCAGTCCTTTTGATGCTTTTCCTAGTGGGTATGTTTTTGTTTGCTTTATTATTATTATTTTTATAGTGGTAATTTGGTTGAAGTTGGTAGTCAGAAACACTAACGGAAGCCCGTTTAAAATGATAGGCGGACCGGCCTGTAGGCTATTACTATTTGATCTGGCCGGACAAAATAGCGGATAGATGCACAGCGGAAGGGTACCTTGGCTGTAGGCAGAAGCCGGACCGCAAATTCTTAGTAAAATGTCCAGCTCTGTACCTCAGACTGTAATCACATTCAGAATGTTTGTATTTTTTCAGAAATTCACTTCTGTGATGGTCTAATTATTAACTGTTTGACAACTGCCAAATTAAAAAATTATAAAAGACACCGTCAAGTCTCATAATCAGAGGTGGGCATTCCTCTATGCTTTTTCAGTGGGTCAGACTCAGCCAAACGGCGTAGAGAACAGACTTACCTGTACCACGTCACACGCAGGTGCGTGTGTCTGTTTTTTTTTAATTTGTTTTCTTCTTTATTTAGCAGTGTATCTGCTTTTGTGGCTAAGCAAGGGCGGTGGATTTTAGTCCGGCCCACTAATCAGCCCGAATGCGTGTGACGTGGTCATAAGGCCGCAAAGTTAATATCAACCTGCTCAGCAATATGGGCAAATGACAAAAATTGTATCTGAACATTTCTAATGCATCACTAGTTATCCAACTGCATAGCAGACTCTAAGGACATAGAGTCACGGTGTCAGTTGTCCTGCTACACTCAAAGATTACAATCAACCTTCTTCACAACATGACAACAGCTTTACACCGTAATGAATATGTTAACATGGCAGGGAGGTCATTGTTTGTTGTGCGGTCCTCAGTCATGGTTTTATAAAGTAGAATGCATATGTGTCCAGAATTTTGCTCAGCACTTTCATGGTGGAAGTGGAAACAAATTTAAATTTAAAAAGTAGTGTTTCGAATTGTGGCAAATTCATATATTTTTGTGTCATGGTGCTTTTTAGATATGAATTGAATGAAAAAGCTACCAACGTCAGTCTGCAAAGTGATGTCAGTGACAATCACTCTGATTGACTGTCAGCCAGGAAATGCAAATCAGGCAAATCAGTGCATAAGACAGATGAATTTGTAAAATGGTATACAATTTTATTTCAGTTCTTTAAACCAAGCAATATTGTATTTTTAACTGTATTGCATTGGTTCAAGTAAAACACTTTTTCAATGTTTAAAATACAGTAATATATCAATTCTACAAGGAAATATGATCCTTTCCACTAGGGATGTTCCGATCAGGTTTTATGACACCGATACCGATAATGTATGAGTGAGATCGGCCGATACCGATTCCGATCACATCGAATACCTGTATATTTTTCCATTTATTTATGGTGACTGCTATTATGCAATATTTTCTGAAAAAAAAACAGCCATATTATTGCCGTAATTTTGAAAAATATATTTTCAAAAGCATGAAGAAATACAAAACTGCTGCTGGCACAATACAACAATTACTCAGTCACAAAGATAATTGAAAAACCAGCTTTTAGTAACACAGTTTTTAACAGATCAAAAGAATCAGTAGTCTCAAAATACTTAATCATGCAAAAAGTCAAATAAATAACATGCCACCTAAACATTGCATGGTTCAGAATGTAATCAAAGAAGAAAAAATAGTCACATGCAGGCTTCACTCAAATAAACTATTCAATGAGTTCCTAAAATGAAATGACTCTGGAACTTGGTTTCTTGTCTTGTGCATAGACAAACTATCTTGTGCATTTGTCAAAGGGAAAAAAGTAACGCATCATGCATAACACATTTTGGAATACATAGGCCTCGTTCGAACATTGTCATTAAAAGCAGTACGCGAGCGAAAAACTCTCTTGTTAGACTCAACATTGAGACAGGACTGACATCCGAGCTCCATTTAACACTTGTAAAACTTAAACAGGCCTTCTTTTAGGAAACGTTCGATGCGACAATACACTCTCTAGTGGAGCTACGCCTGTGAAGTATTTGTGTCCCAGTAGCACGTAGCTAGCAAGGCTCGAAGTGGGCGAGCAGACGGCGGAATCCGGTGTCTTCCACCACCGAGAATGGTTGGTCATCAAGTCCGATAAATTTCATTATTTTCCTGGTTATTTGCGTTGCCTTTTGCCTGTCGCGCTGATATGGGTTTGATTTGGTCAGCATGGGCTGCGTTAGCTGCCGTTTCATTGTTGCTGCTGCTTCAATGCAGTGAACCTAGTAAACTCACTATAGTCTTCCAATTGCTTGTTCTTCAAATGTCGGATTAAGTTGGTTGTGTTGAAACTTGTGGCCATGCTCCCCCTGCGAAGTATCTTTTCATGGCATATATTACAAAACGCAAACTACACACAGCACACCACATGAGCTGCGGGTGATCGGATTCTTTGATCGGCAATAAAAGGCTTTGATCGAATATGCCGATCACGTCATTTTTCACGAAACTCGGCCGATCATTATCGGTGCCCGATCGATCGGAGCATCCCTACTTTCCACATATATTAGCTGTAAAATTAACAATTAATAATTGTTCTATTTTTTACATGATGTTGTCTTAAAATACACACCGATTCATTGTTATTCATATTACAGATTTTTGATGTCATGATTTTACAGCACATATGTCAAAGTCAAGGCCCGCGGGCCGGATTGAGAAGGTTTTCTACGGCCCCTGGGATGATATTGCGTTTAGATCCGGCCCGCAGCAAGCCGGTGTGGGTAGCAGATGTCCTTCACGCCTGCCGATGACGTCACGCTTTAAAATATGTTTAATAATAATAATAAAGAACACAGACGTAGTTTAATGATTACGTTTTTATTAGTCCAACCGGCTACTGTGGGCCGCAGCCGACGCCAATACAGTACGACAACCGTTAAATCAAGCTCTCCTCTTCGTCCTCTCTCACATGCCCTCCCATTCAGCGAGCGACACGATGCATTCATTAACCTCGGAAACAACACAACTTGGCAAGACACAAATTTGACCACAACACAGATAACCAAATTCGTTACACTATTTCTGTAATATATTTCTTTGCATCTATGTTTGCCACCCCCTGGCTGTTGTTATAACGAACATTACCGCTACTTTTGCGAGGATCGTCCTTCTGTCATCTTCGTGCCGACTGAAGACTTCACGTCACTTTTCGTGGCTTTCAGAATCGGATTGTGGTGAAAAGTTATTCGGAGTAAAACATGCTTTATTAAGAAATACTTCATGTTAGAAATCTCACGTTTTATTATTAATAATTGTTGGCATTTGATTGTGTTTTGATGTAGTGCTGAGATGTCCCACACTGTGAGCCGGCATTGAACGCTCCTTGAGCGCTAAGTGTTGACGGCGAGAGACGTGGTTTCTTGTCTTTGTCTTCCTTCGACACAGCTAGCTAGTAGTTTGTTCGTGCCAGCAAACTCAGTAGTTGCAGATTTCCCGTGTTTCACCACATTTGTTGTGTGTAAATGTTAAAAGGTGAGTTTAATAATTTAGGTTCGTGCCAGGTAACTGCTGTACATAATAGCCTAGATATGTTCTCGTGAGTGATGTCACTTTGATGAACACTAGTTCAACACTAGTATTGGTTGGCTGTTTAATTGCTTAATACGGTGAATTGTAATGTTTTGGCATATTGTTAACTAATGGATGCGTATTGGATGATGTTGCTCGGTTATTCTTTGTCTGTGTTGTTGCAGACCACAATGAATAGACGTGTCAAGTGGAATACGGGCCTATGTTTTCTGACAGGAGCACCCACATTCATACCTTGCCACTCTAAAATAGAGTCAGCTGGAGACATCCAACCAATCATATGATCCTCTCTGTTTTACTTCACATTATGTACAGTTCATACAATCTTGCAGCCGGAGTCAACCCGAAAATTGTTTCCAGTTTGGCAGGTGGCACAAACGTTCCACTGATCTTGTTTCACATGACGGGCAGCGGCTTCTTCTCTGGTCATAAGCAGAAGTGACGTACGAGCTGTCTCGCAAAAGTAGCAATAATGTACTTTATTTTATTTTTTATTTAGTAACTCTGAACTTAAAAACACAACAGCCAGGGGGGTGACAAACAGAGGCAAAGAAATATATTTCAGAAATATAAAGCGTGACGTCATCAGCAGGCGTGAAGGACCTGATCCAATCTGGACATTTAAAAAAATTTCAATGAACATTCTATCAGTCCGGCCCTCGGCTTGTCGCAAAAGTTTTTATTAGGCCCTCCGCCCATTTCACTTTGACACCCCTGTTTTATAGCATATTAGTGTTAATTTCACAAACATTTTTTACAGTGCAGGTATAATAAGATCCTCGCTCACGGTTCTCCAAGCCTGGTCTCTTTTTTTTCTTGTCCTGGTACTTGTAGCTGGCGGTGTCATATGTAGCCCAGTAAATATTTTGTTTTACATTTTGCTATTTTAATTTTGTGAACATTCTAAAAACTCGATATATTCTGTTTAAACAATTCAAGGGTTATTTCTGTACATTATTAATCTACAATGACCAATTTGTAAATATGCTTGTTGGCTCTGCATTGTCTGTTGTAGCAAAGGGGGCATTTATTAATGAGACACACAGAGGCACTTGTCTGACGTAATGCCGCTTTCCCAGCAAAGCAGAGAAGGTTTCTGTACGGGGGGAGATTGCTCCGTCACCTGTGTGAATGTGACATGCTTTCTCTTGCTCTATCACAGAATAAAAGGGTGTTTGTCCTGACTCCTGGACAACTACATCACTCATAATGCATAGTGCTATTGGCTCATGCACACAACGGTTCCCTGCCGTCTGTAAGTAACAATATGCTGCTTACCAGATCGCTACATACGGGCTGTGTGCTCCTCCTGATTGACGGTTTAGGTAAAATGACAGACGACAATCAGCTTCATTTGTAACCTTTGCACCGACACCATGGACATTCACAGAGCCATAAAAAAGAATAGCAAATAAATGAAGTGTAAACGTGTGAGACTTAATGAAACCAATGATCATGTTTAGGCTACATCAAATTATTGGTCAACAGCTACATAAATTTGTCTGTTAATTAAGAAGTCTTAACACTGACCTTTTTCACACCCACTGCATTGACATATAACTAATGACCGCTGTTAAATAAAGCAAGCAGTTACATTACAGCTCTTGACTCACTTACTTCGTCCCCTTACACACATTCAGCTAACAACTATCTCTCCTGTGGCGTCATGCACGGACGCTTTTTTTGGGGGTGGGGTGAACGGGGTCGGGGGCCGACAATTTTTATGAATAAGGCCGGAGGGTCTAGGTCGCAGCCGGAGGGCAGGGGACTGACCGACAAAAAAGGGTCAAGTGCCCAGCTCTGGCGATTACAATCAGTATTATCCATCCATCCGTTATCTGAACTGCTTCTCCTCACTATAATACATTTAATTTCAAAAACTAATAACAGGAATTGCCTTTCACCGACTGCCGGAATTCTACAATGTTGTACACTGACAGTAAATAACTTTTTTGTCTTTACAGGAAATACAAGTTCGAATCCAAGAACATGCACAACTGGTCTACTGCCTGTGACGGGACGTCTTCCAAGTCATGTGACCTAACTGCGCATAACCTGCTCTATTTGGGCTTCCATATGCTGCGTGTGCGCACCAATGACAATTTCAGTCACTCACACTGGGTGCAGAAAGAATTTTGTCCTGAGAAACATGGTGAGAAATTTTAAGAAAGTGGGAAAACGTTACAGAATATTGCAAAATTAAGACCCTTCAGGTCATTCTCTGCACTATATAAGTGTATCTACAGTACATCATACAATGCCTAACCTTTACACACACATACACTCACATACATTTCACACACACTTATTTGCAAATCTATTGAACAGTTAAGTACAGCCAGAGCACGCTGGTGGCTGCCTGCCACTGTTTCAACTCCTAAAATATGAAAAAGTTTGAATTTAAAGTTTAAAATGGCTTACTTTAGCAAGGATCGTGCTCCGCATTGTGGCCGAGGGTAGAATCCAATCCCAGTCATGACACTCCTATTCCTGTCTTCTATACATACTAGTCATCTTTATCTTACTCTTCTTCTCCTCCTTCTCAGTTCATTGGTGGATTACACTGCTCTTTAGTGCATATCGCCGCCTACTGTACAGGAATCACGAAGCGTTTTAAAACTGCACTTGCTTCACAGACCAATTGTGGATAGACAGCGTTTGTGAACAACATCTCTTTTAAAATGCTAAATACAGCTATTGCAGAGCATAATGATATTCTATGACAATATTTAACAATAAAGAACAAAAAAATATGTATAGACTGACAATTATTTTTTTCGAATATTTATGTCATTGAAATGTCTCTGCTGTTATTCCATAATGATGTGACATTTTGAGCTGCAGTAAGTACTAGTGTACAACTACTAGAGGAATCAGAATGAAAAAAAGGTGTTAATTACGGCAATCAGAATGAGAAAAAATGTATTTCATATATGACGTGCGACGAAGTGTCACCCAGCGAGAGAGAAAAAAGACGTCGTCATGACAACACCCATTCTCATACATTGGCCACCGTATTCAGAATAAAGTTGTATAACAAAACTGCAATTTACCGAAAAGTGCATTTTCCCACTCATTCATCGCTGTGATATGTAGCCTTGTGACTTTATTCATGTTTGGGTGTATCCTGGTGTCACACTAATAAGCCGTTGCAGTTTGTGAAAAATGCGTCGGGAATACAGGTTAGTTATGAATGATGCGGACTAAAAGCGTGTAAACTGAATGTTAACCGATCATCCAGGATGTCACGTTTGACTTGCTCGCTAAAGTACTGAGTGTGTGTATGCGTGAGTGCATGCGTGCATGCGTTTATATTTGTTGGTTCAACTCGGCGACTGTTTTCTGAGTGTGTGTTTAAGCTTTTGTTTAGCATGCTTGCGCGGTCCCCAAGTATTCCTCGTAATCCTTATTGCTCTTCACGGTGACCCTTTTGGCACATCTAACAATGTTATTCCCAGCGACGTCAATCTTGTCAACCCCAAACCATTTACAGACTACGGACGACGTGGACTCGCGACTCGCTATGAATCCCCACTCGACACTCCTCCATGTTTGAAACAGCTGGGCTGCATTGCAGACAGAGTCACGTGACCGGGTTCTGCCCGCTGATTCGGCGAATTGGTTTTTACTTCCTCCTCTGCCGTCAATGCATCCTGATTTTCAGCATTTTCTCATACTTTGCGGCTGTCAACTGACTCAAGTCGTTATGCTTTTAGAGGCAATATTAATACTCGATAATGTAAAATTACACATCGTGAAAGCAAGATTGACGATACCGATGACGATATATATTGCCCACCTCTAGCTCTATCACATCAACGTAATTATTTTTTCTAATCGTAGGTGAAGTAATCTCTAATTGTATTACATAGGGCACACCTCCCCTACAGGAGGCTGCCATGTTTCGCTGCCATCTTTGTGCTACGGATACCCGAAGGAGACAAACTTAGCGAACATAGTTCCTAAGCATCATGACAAATGCATGTGCAACAAATGCAATGCATTTACTTCATGACTTGAGGGAATACTGCAAGTCGTTTGTGATGACATATTTCTTTCACCTCTGCTAAAGTAACTGTTGGTATGCTTGCGACGTGGTCTCTCTTGGAGGCACCGTAGTGCGTGCTTCAAAATGCATGCACTTCCATCATAAGTCGTTGCATTCTATTAGTTGACCATTAGATGGCACTGAATACTACACATTGTCCTTTTAAATATGCAGTTACTATAAATAACCTGTGGCGGAGCGTCAAGGGGGTCTAAGTACACTGCATTCACGTGAAACTGGCAGAAAAGGCACATGTATCCCATCTTCCCCAGGCCAGGGTATGACAAGGGGTGGCCATAGCGTCACCCCTGCTGTAACCCCTTATATTTCACTTTGTGTCACTTTCTCAGTTCCTTGTCTTTATTTGTGCCAACATGTATTTAGTGTAACTTGCCACCAATTTTCAGATCTCCTTTGTCTCCTGTCTTGTAGCTGCAGTTGGTCCACCATCCAAAGTGAGACTGGCTGTTTCTGAGAACAACCTTGATATTTACATCTCTGATCCACTGACCAGTTCAAACCACTCCATGAAAGGGAAACTTCCAAACTTGTACTACTATATTATGTACTGGGAACATAATGTAGACAAACAGGTAAGTACTACTTATTTAAGTTTTCTGTTAACGACACAAATCATATTCACTTTTCTCATGTAGCTGGAAAGTTCATTAATATCTTACCTTATAGGTGCAAATTTAAATGTACAATAAATGGTAAATGGAGCACATTTACTGTATACTACAGATGTATTCCCTCTAGATGCTCAACATACTTCACCCTATTGTAGTCTCTCGAAGCAAAATTCCGGACAAAAGGTGTTGCAGTGATGACGCCTTCAGACAGTAAACAATTTTCAGTTATATTCACACTTCTTCAGTTAACCTAACTACAATATTTTTGGGATTATTGTGGGAGGAAACTAACGTCAGAGATGGGCGCTTTTCCTTTTTTTCATTTCACTTTTTTTGCTGGTGCAGCCTCCATCCTCCGTTCACGACCTGGGTAGCCTTCCATCCTCGTCCCTCCCTCCTTATTCCTAAAAATAATCTTCCTCCGACCCTGTCCGTCCCCGTCCATTTAAAGCGCTTCCATCCTTACATTCCTTTGGTCCGCCTCCCTCAATAAAATAATTATTGCAAAATAACATAAGGTTCATTTAAGAGGAAACGACTTCCACATCTGGGTCGTTAAACTGTGCGTCTGCGCCGGTAAAGATTTTTACGTTCTAAAAATGTCCCACACAAGGACATATTTCGCATGCAAAGGGATAAAGGTACTGAATGTTAACAGTTAGTTGACAAAACAAAATTGCTATCCACCTTTTTCCTACGCCCAGTAATACCTTTTCCCTGATTACACACACAAGAAAGGCTGTTTCTGTCAGTCAGTGCAATGGCGTCCTGACTCCTGTGGCATAATCTATGGTATTACATGTGTTGAACCACTATAGGGCAGTCTATGCCTGTGCAATGTTACTGCAGACACACATGAAGTGTTGTGCAGGCAGTTCATAAAGGTGGCTCCGTGGTATCATTCAGAAAATAGGTCAGCCGTGATTGGTCGTTGTGAGCAGTTGTGATGTCATTTTCAGTCGACAGAAGACAAAATGGCCCCTCAGAGATGGCTAAAAACGAGTTCATTTTGCTGCTTAACTTATATTACACAAACGCAAAATTAATCAGAATGCCGTGTTCCAACCAGTGGGCCTGCTGGGAACATGTTTGGAAAAAAAGATGTTTGGGTTGACTTCCGCTTTAATAAAGCTTCTGCAAAACAACAATATTCTACGGCAATATTTAACAATGAAGAACTAAAAATTATATCTAGACTTACATTGATTTTTGGGAATGTTTATGTCATTTAAATGTCTCCTATTATTCCATAATGATATGACATATCTAATGACATTTTGAGCTGCAGTAAGTACTGATGTACCACTGCCAACTAATTACTAGAGCAGGGGTGTCAAATTTATTTTTGTCACGGGCCGCATTGTAGTTCTGATTTCACTCGGAAGGCCGTTACGACTGTTAACCCATGTGAATGTATGATCGCCTTACACAGAACTAATGGATGGATCACTAGTTTGGAAATCAAAGCCAGTTTGTTCAAATATTTTTCAATGTATTTTTTAAGGAAGGATTGGTAAAAATGCTTGAAATATCAAAATGTTGTGTCAACAGTGAAGACAATTTAAAACAAAAACATGTCCAGTCAATGCATGATTTGTCTTTGCAGGCCATATTAAATGATGCCGCATGCCGGATCTGGCCCACGGGCCTTGAGTTTGACACCTGTGTAACTAGAGCAATCAGAATGAGATAAAGGTGTTTACTACAGCAATCAGAATGGAAAAATAACTTATTTGATATGTGATTTGTCTGACGGTGTATTAGTGTCGCCCGGCGAGAGGAAAAAAAAGACGTCATGACAACACCCATCGTCATACATTGGCCAACGTATTTGGAATAAAGTTGAATAACAAAACTGAAACTTACCGAAAAGTGCATTTTCCCACTCATTCATCACTGTGATATTGATATGTAGACTTGTGACTTCATTCATGTTTGACTGTATCCTGGCGTCACAATAAGTCGTGGTGGTTTGCGCAACATGCCTCGGGAATGCAGACTAATTATGAATGATGCAGATTCAAAGCGTGTAAAGAGAATGTGAACCAATCATTCAGGATGTCACGTTTGACTTGCTCGTTAAAGTACTGAGTGTGTGTATGCGTGAGTGCATGCGTGCATGCGTTTATATTTGTTGGTTCAACTCGGCGACTGTTTTCTGAGTGTGTGTTTAAGCTTTTGTTTAGCATGCTTGCGCGGTCGCCAAGTTTTCCTCGTAATCCATATGGCTCGTGTTGCAACAGAATTGCTCTTCACGGT
This sequence comes from Filicampus tigris, assembly GCF_054856515.1. Classification (NCBI taxonomy): domain Eukaryota; kingdom Metazoa; phylum Chordata; class Actinopteri; order Syngnathiformes; family Syngnathidae; genus Filicampus; species Filicampus tigris. The sequence goes on from NC_141230.1 coordinate 1,612,650, forward strand.
GACCGTTTGACGTCACGTTTTACTTGCTCGCTAAAGTACTGTGTGTGTGCAAACGTGCATGCGTTTGTGTTTGTTGGCTCAACTCGGCGACTGTTTTCTGAGTGTGTGTGTTTACTAAGCTTTTGTTTAGCGTCCTTGGGCGGTCGCCAAGTTTTCCTCGTAATCCATATGGCTCATGGTGGACCTGAATTGCTCTTCAGGGTGACCGTTTTGGCACACGTAACAATGTTATTGCCACCGTCGTCTGTCTTGCCAACACCAAACCATTCACAGACTACGGCCGACGTGGACTCGCGCCTTGCTATGATTCCTCGCTGGACACTCCTCCATATTTGAAACATAGCTCGGCTGCAGTGCGAACAAAGTCACGTGACTGGGTCCTGCCCGTTGGTCCTGCCCGCTGATTCGGCGAATGATTATCACTTCCTCTTCCTGTGCCGTCAATGCACACTGATTTGCCGAATGAGGGTGTCAGCATTTCCTCATGCTTTGCGGCCATCCACTGACTCGTTATCCTTTTCAAGGCAGTATTAATTCTCGATAATGTAAAATTGCACATTGTGAAAACAAGATTGACGATGATATCGATGACGATATATAATCGCTCAACCCATCCCGTGATGATAAACGGTTTGGATAATGGATGGATGGATGATTGTGCATACCATTCAATTGCACAACATAATCATTAATTAAAACAATTATGCACAACATAATCATTAATAAAATATGGGTTATTTTTATACATTATATTACACTACATTACATTACGGTATACTCTATGCTTGTATTTATTTCATAAAATGATATCATACTGTATATACAGGTATGACTAAGTCAGGGGTGCACATAACTGGTACGCATGCGCAACAGAAATCACTGATGCGTACCGTCATTTGCGTCACGACGCGCATTTGTGTACCTGTACAGTGTACACTAGTACATAGTACTAGAGTACATACACTGCAACGACTCTTTGACCCGTGATCGGTAAGGATCAAGCATCGCAGTTCAGAACGGGCACAATCCGCAGAATGGTTGGTGAAAAAAACTGTGCGCGTTCACATTAAGGCAACGTGATTAATCTGCAGAAGCAAAGGAAGTTGAAAAACCTCAAGACGTAAGAATGAACACACCGGCCCCCGCAAAGGCTAACTTCAAAATAAAGCTTACCAAATGGTACATTGAGTCATTGATGCCAATGCTTTTGTGTACTTTTACTTTGAAATGACTTCAATTTTCGACGTGAGGGATGTTTTAACGCTTGCCACCAACACTAATGCAATGCCGTCCTGAAATCATATTCCGTCTCTACTTTAGACGTGAAAATAACGCTGGTTAATTACGCTGTCAATGTGTAATACGGTCCCTGGCATTAGTGGCTAGCAGCTGTTATCATTAGCTGGAGCTATTCCTTTTTTTTTTTTATTAAACTTTTTCAGCATTGTTGACCAAGATTACTTAGTAGTAGTGCGCTGCCCATGTTGAGAGGAAGGTGCCTTAAATTGCACTTCAAGGTCTTTTTCATTATGGAAAAAAAAAAAATCAAACTTTGTCTTCACTTATTTTATAAAAACACTTTTGCTCAATAAATAATTCGAAGAAAACATTCAGCTCAAAATGCCTGGCAGGATACCTTGGAATTTATACACATTTATACAAGAATGTATCCTGCCTTATATTGCATTAAATTGTGTTCTTAAATCCTAAATGGCCATTTTAGACATTAGGAGTTGATTTTTTATTTTTTTTAATTTATTTTTTTTACGGTCAAAAGCGTTTTATAAAATAAATGAAGACAAAGTTCTATTCATCCTTTTTTTTTTTTCTGATCCAAAAAACTACCCGATCTGTGACCGATCCGAACCGTGATTTATGTGATCCGTTGTACCACTAGTGAGTACCAAAGACAATCTCCTGGTACTTATGTGAGTACCCCATGAAAAAAATTATGTGCACCCCTGGACAAAGTGGAGATTGACATAAGGAACCATATGGAAGGTCGTGACTGTCTATTGTGTGTTGGGAGGGTTTTCGCTAAGCCCTTCGTGAATACTGTAGCTACGGCCCTGGGCTGAGCCAGCGACATGTCACCAGCAGCCTGACAGGCAGACAGACAAAGTTGGATTAATGGCCAGTGCGTTGATGAAGAAGGCAGCTCGTAGCTTCGAGGAATCACGTTAATTCACCATCGACACTTCACACATACGTCGTATTAGTAATACTGTATGCTTCAATTTACTGCTGAGCGGGGCTCATAATGTCAGAAAACCCCGACCATCGTTATCAAAATTCACATACACAACTCTACTTATGCCACCTTCAACCTCTGAAAATATCAACACAATCGCCACAGTATTTTGAATATTATAGACATTACATTTTTTCCTCCCGGTAGACGTTCACTGTAGAGAAAACGCTAAATGTGGCTTAATGTTAGAAAACTACAACCAGTCGCCACCAAAATTAATGTGTACATCTCTACCAATGCCCACATCAATGTCTGAAAATATCAAAACATTTTTATGAGACATTACCATCTTCCTCTCCACAGGTGCGCACTCAAGTTAAATGCGGAAAATGTTGCTATTGAGGTTGCTATTGAAGGTGGAGTGCTATGGGATGCTATCGAATATTGCAGCCGGAATCACTGACAGAAGTTTAACTCTTGTATGGTGTTTGCGGGTCTATGGGACACAATTCATAAGTGCGATCTAACAAAGGTAAAGGGCAAATATTAACATATTATAAATATTCATATAAATATAAATATTTGCTGTTCCTATGACTTACAATTGGGATGTAGTAATCATCTGTTGAGTATTTTAATAGAAAATTATTTGATTGTGTTGTTTTGAAAACCCAAAACTCGAGCGGGTCCACCAGACCCATCAACACTGGCTGAGTTACAAATATACGTACACCATACAAGGGTTACATCAGAGGTGGATCGGCCTATAGGTGGGTACTATCCTCCCCCTTGAAAAAAGGCGAATGACAGACGACGGAAGGGTACGCTGCAGACGGATGATGAATAATTTTTAATAAAATGCCCAGCTCTGAGCATAACCCTTATCTCTTACCTTCTTTCAATGAAAATTCCTTGAATTCTTGTAAACTCAACTTGTAAACTCAAGGACAATGAGAAAATAAATTAATAAGAAGGTAAATAAGAGTATACTACATTAATAGCAATTGGGAAAACAAAATTATATTTAATTTTGCTGTATGCTGTACCTGCGTGCTCTCATAGGGGGAGTGTGGTGCCATGCAAGGATGGAGTGCACACTTAGAATGAGAACAGAATAAGTTGTGATTAAACTGTATTATGATAACGCATTTTTCACAGATTGGGAAGAATTTGTGCTTTTGAGTAGCGTTATGTTACCTGTTTGTATGTGTGTCCACAGCGTTTGTGTGTGAGTATCATTTCGAAGACGATGCTAATTTCTCGTTGGCATTTGAATGGGATCCTCCATTAACTTTAGCATTAGCGCAAGTGATGTTTTAAAAACGAAGCATATTTACGTATACAGTGTGTGTAATTATATTTGTTGCGTGTTTAGTTTAACAGTAAACACATGTTAAAGCACCCTCAGGGACGGCTGAATCAAATACGCTACATGCTTGCTATGCAAGCCACATGGTGTAGGGACGTGACAAGAATTTTTTATTTTTTTTTCCATCAAGACCAATCACCAGAGAGAGCTGGAATAAAGGAACAAAACTCTGTTTGAATGTTGTCAATATGTTAATTAAGGGAGCTTTGACATTTTAAGGTTAAAAAAGCGTGCAAAAATGTTGGTAACTTTCTCCATTGTTACAATAGAATAGCCTATGACTGAGTGTCTGTGCTAAACGGTGTGCAGCTGTTTGGGGACATGTAAGAGCAAAGAGAGCATTTTGAGTGAAGATAAGCATGCCAAGTGTGCCATAAAAGCCATTTCTGCAGTGCAACCACCGTCTGCCTGTTGTTTGTCTGGCTACTGGAGACTACCACACCATGCTGGCAATGGACAGCTTGCTTAATCTGGTGGTTGGCTCCCCCTGAGGCATGTGTTTCCAAGGTTTTAACTTAAGTGCCATTTGACATTTATTCAAGTGTCACGATTGAAAAGTGCATAAGCTGTTCCAGTAACTGTTCCTGATACACAGAAGTGCAATAAATAAAACTCCATTCACAAATCTCAACTTTAAGGACCTCAAATGTTCCACAAGTATGTTATAGAACGTGCAAAAGGTATCGAAAGTATTGATACTTCATCAACATATCGATATGAAAGTATCAATCATAAAAAGTATCACGATACATCACGATACAATATTTTTTTTCCCAGCCCTACTATCTATACTATGACTCACAGATAAAATCAAGTACTTGTAAGTGTCATGTATGGAATACTTCTCAACAGGAATTCAAGCCACAAATCCACTTTAAAAGTTGGCAACTTGGCAAACAAGGGATGGAAAGCGAGACCATCCTTGCTTTATTTATAGGTGGAACAGCGCGATACAAATCAAAGACCATTTACCATTTATTTAAGACGTTAGTGTTGTGATACATCAAATTTTAGAACCAATATTATGCGCTGCACTTATTGTTTTCAAAGTCTGACCACTGCGCTGAAGTATCTGTATTTGTTTTTTTATTCATTTATTTCTTTAAATATTTTTAAATTATTATTTATTATTGTTATTCATAAAAAACTAAAACCAATAAAAACTAACAAACCCACTCTGAAAACTATTTAAAATGTACTAAATTAGAAAAAAAAACCCCAACACCCTCAAAATAAAATAAAAACAAACTATAATGAAAACTCCAAAGCTATTTAGACTGTAATCTACACCTGGCACAGTGTGATTGGAGCTGGGCATTGGGCATCTGTGCTGTCATACAATACAATTTTATTTATATAGCGCATTTCATAACAGCTAGAACTGTAACAAAGCACTTTACAAACAATACAATAAATAAAACAAATACAATAAAAGGCTGTGATACATAAATTAATAAATATAGATATAAATAATATATAAAATATGAATAAAAATGGAAATCAATAAAGCCAATAATTGACATAAAACACTATATACAATTGACACCGGAAAAGAGCCAAAAATTTCAGGTCTGATCAAAAGCCAGAGAAAAGAAATGTGTCTTCAACCGGCTTTTAAAAATGGACAGACTTAACAACCAATGGGAGGTCATTCCAGAGGGAAGTCATTCCAGAGGGAAGGGAACAGCAACAGAAAAGGCTCGATCCCCTCTGAGGCTCCGCTTGGTCATCGGCACCTCGAGCAGCGCCTGGTCCGTAGACCTAAGGCTGCGGGAAGGAGTGGAGGAGCTCGGAGAGATACGCCGGGGCGAGGCCATTTATTGATTTAAAGACAAATAGGAGAATCTTAAATTGGACCCTGAAATGCACTTGGAGCTAGTGAAGGGAGGCCGGAATTGGTGTTATATGCTCCATCTTCCGAGCTCCAGTTACTAGACGGGCAGCAGCATTTTGGACCAACTGGAGACGTTTGAGGGGAGACTGGCTGACTCCAAAATAAAGTGCATTACAGTAATCTAACTGATATGTAACAAAGGCATGGATGACTGTTTCTAAGTGCTGATGGGAAAGTAGGGGCTATACCTTAGCCAGCTGTCTAAGGTGAAAGAAGCTCGACTTTACAACAGCGCTGATTTGCTGGTCCTGGTCCAATTTAAGATCACTGTCCATTTTGGAACCCAAGTTTAAGACTGTCGGCTTTAGATATGAAGCCAGGGTGTCACGATCACGTGCCCAGAACTCCAAAACCCCAAAGCAGAGCCAAACAAAACTTATACAATGCTTTATTAAACCAAGGGAGCACGCAAACGTGAGCAAGGAGGAATAAATTCAAACAAAGAACAACATCAGCATAAGGCTGACGCGATAACACGAAAAACCAGTGGATGGGCAGAGCACAGTGGAAACTAAAAGCCGGAAGAAGAGACAACAACACTAAAGGGAAATTAATGTAACAGAAGTGCAGCAAAAGATTAACAAAGGAACTCAGCCCAATTGGGAGAAAGACAGATGAGTGCAATAAACAATAAAAGTCAAAAAGACAGAATCTAAACCAGAGTGGTTGAGAAACAAAAGAAAACAAACCTAATCTAGAATTACCAAAACCGGAATTACTTACGTGTAACAAAGTTAAAGGTCAACAGGTGAGATGGAGAAGAGCCACTGGGAACAAACACCACAACTTCTGTTTTCTTTTCATTGAAATTTAGGAAATTTAGTGACATCCAGTCTTTGATGTCCGCTAGGCAACACAAAAGAGGTCTTATCGAAAGTGCGTCTTTTTTGCTCAGCGGGATATAGATTTGACAGTCGTCCGCGTAGCAGTGGAAGGAAATACCGTGTTTTCTAAGGATCGAACCCAGGGGCAGCAAATGCAATGTGGAACACCATACGATAGAGGGCCAGAGCGGGACTCAGAGGAACCTAGGCTAACAGAAAAAGTCCTGCTAGCTAGATAGGATCTAAACCACTCTAGGGTGCATCCACTAATGCCCACTTGGTGTTTCAAGTGAGTCAAAAGAATATTGTGGTCTACCGTATCAAAAGCTGCAGTTAAATCCAACAAAACGAGACATACGCGGTCTCCAGTGTCATTTGCCAGGAGGATGTCATTAAAAACACATAGCAGGGCTAACTCTGTGCTATGCATCTTCTTGAAGCCTGACTGGAAAACTTCCATGACATTGTGTTCATCCAAGTAAAATCTTATCTGTGAGTGCAATGGGTGTAAAATTTGATAGCACAGCTTGATCAAGGCCAATTTTTTTCAGCAGGGGTTGCACTACAGCATGCTTAAACTGTTGGGGGACCACACCAGAAGACAGGCTGCTGTTGATAATGGCCAAAACTGATTTACCAAATCTCCTTAAAGAAGTGTGGAGGAATGGAGTCATAAGTGGAGTCCGATGGTTTCATATGGCAAACCAATTCCTCCAAAAATGTCAAAGAAACCGGCTCAAACGATTTGAACACTGCTCAACCATGAACTTGGACAGAGGGGTCGAATGTGGCGTTCGAAACAAGAGCCAGTGCTGTAGCAACCTTGTCATTGAAAAACTGCAAGAATTTATCGCACATTTCAGGGGACGAGTCCGTGCAAGTCGGTTGACGGGGCTTCAGCACAGAATCAATTGTTTTAAACAGGGCACGTGGATTTTGGTGATTTGTGAATCAGACATGACAAATGGTCTCTCTTGGACTCCTTCACCTTTATCTGGTAACGACACCAGCAGTCCTTTAAGATTTCATAAGCGACCTGCAGACTGTCTTTTTTCCACCTGCATTCAGCTCTGCGTCATTCTTGTTTAGCTGTGCGAGTGCTCTCATTAAACCATGGCCCCGGTCTAATTTTTTGCCGCATATTTTTTTAATGGAGCCACGCAGTCCAAAATATTTAGGCAATATGTATGGAACCAAGTGCTGAGCTCCTCTGTGTTTGAAGAGGGAACACAAAGCTGATCAAAGGCATCAGCGAACTGATTAGCAGTGAGGTGGTTAAAAACCCGGCCCGTGCGCACGCTAGCATTAGCTCAGATAGCACTGGAAAACGTTACATCAAAGAGCACAGTCACATGATCATAAAGCACCTTGTCCAAAACTTTCAGTTTTGAGACCGATAGACCAAAAGAAAGGACAAGGTCTAATGTATGTCCGTGCTTGTGAGTGGAGCCAGACACGCACTGCACCAAATTGAAAGAGTCAATGAGTCTTAAAAAGTCCTTTGCCAGTGTTTTTTCAGGACAGCACATGTGAATATTAAAGTCCCCCATGAACAGGATGCAATCATATCGCAGCATGATTTCGGCAAGAAGACTTGAAAAGTCATTCAGAAACTCCTTGTTGTATTTGGGAGGATGGTTTATAACAGCTCAGAGCAGAGGGATGGCACTGGCAACTTCAAAGAAAGTGCCCTCAAAGCTGCTGAACGATGTGGCGAATATACATTGATTACATTTAAATTTGTTTTTAAAAACGGTCGCCGTTCCTCCACCTCGCCTTGAAGTTCTCGGCGCATCCAAGTAAGAGCATGCAGGCGGTAATAGTTCAAGCATCGCACTGCACTCACCAGCGCCAGTCCAAGTCTCCGTCAGGCAGAGGAAATCCAAGTTGTTGGAAAGAAATAGCTCCCTCAGGATGAACGATTTGTTCGTCAACGACCGGGCGTTCAACAACGCTATCCTTGTGGGAGCATCAGCAGCAGCAGGTGTGCGTGTCACCTCCTGTAAGCTATTTTGTCTGGGTGTGTGATGGCTTGCCATGTATTATATATACAGTACTGTATAACATTTTCTGGACTAAAAGCCACTCCTTTATATAAGCCGCACCCACTCTATTTAAAAAAAAAAATGAAGAAAAAGAAAAAAAACATATGAGCCAATCTATCTATGTTGAAAAAATTGCTATTTACTGCATTTACAGAATGATTTTGAACTGTAAATGTACATATACCTGAACAGATTCTTTCCTAACAGTGCCTTTTAACACGGCAGCAACTTTGCTGATTAAAACGGAACTGAACCAAGACAAAATAAAGGCCTTATATTCATTTCACTGTCCGCTGCCACTCCAATTTGTATTGTATTGTAATTCCAGTTAGAACGCCCCTAATTAACGTCTTCTCTCTGTCTTTCAGGTCCTGCAACCTCAAATCATGAAGACCAATACGAACATGGTAACTTTGCCAGACCTGAAATCTTGGACAATGTACTGTGTTCGGGTCCAGTCACGTTCTGATCGTCCCAATAAGAGCAGCAAATTTAACTTGCCAAATTGCATTCAGACTCATGGTAACTATTTTTTTTTTTAATAACTGTGGAACCACCCCTCAAACACACACATACACCCCCCCCCCCCCCCCACACACACACACACACACGCACACGCACACAATTGCATCCGAAATCAGACTGTCAATATTCTCCTGAGGTAAACTTAACAAATGTAACTCTTTGAAAAAAAACGAAAATAGAGTCCACCTATTGTTCTTACTACTGTGCAGATACAAATGACAGCATGTACTGTACTCGATGAACATTGGCATGACATGACATAAAAGTGCACAGTGATCATTTTTGTTTCTGCTTTTCAACAGGCCCTATCCTTTGGTGGCAAACTGTTGTGTACTTCTTGGGCTCTTTTGTGATGGCTTACGCAGTTGTGCTGCTCCTCTTGTATGTTCTCTTTAGCTGTTACAAGACATTCAAGGAAACGTTCTATCCCTTGATCCAGCTTCCACCATTTTTCCTGAAGGTATGGAGGCAATACAAAAAAATGAATACAGAAAAGAAATATTTTCTAACACAAGATGTACATTTTTGATTGTTCCTTCAAATGATTCTATCACAAACGCGCACATTTATCGTATGATTATTTTAATGAGACACTCCATCCATCCATTCTATCGTTTATCCTAGTGAGGTCCGTGACTGAGCTGGACCCTATCCCATCTAACTTGGGGGTAAAAAGCAGACTACACCCTGGACTAGTCAAGTCAATACATATGTTAACATGATGTGGGTTCCCCGACACCCTGGTTTATATGGTACCGGGCTGCAAAGAAAGATTAACCTTGTTTAAAATTGTTTACAGTTGACCCCTGCTTAACTTCAATTTATGATCATGGTGGTGCTTGTTGTCTGGGCAGAATTTATATAACCGACTTTAACCCATTATGGCCATCGAGCGCATAACCACGTTTCTACCAATAGAGCCGGGAGCGGTGTTGAGTCTTTCTACCATTAAAGCCGGGAGAGTGTACATGTCTTTTTATTTTTTTTAATCCAATTCTCAGTCTCTTAGCCAATAAAATGCATCAGAATATACACGTGACGGTGTCGTGAGACCGCGGATGATGTCCCGAAATTTTTTAGGGCCATAATGCCGACGCAGACGATCTCGGGAGCTCTGAAATCAGTGACGGCAGTGAAAAAGACGACGCGCTTGGACGAAGAATTGGAGCGTCTTGAACCAGCAGTCCTGCAATAGTCCCGCCCCTTCACGTCAAAATTGTTGTCCACCTTTTTCAACAACCCATACAAAGTTAACTTAGTGGTTATAAAGTCTACGCACTCCTGCTGCAATGCTAGCTTTTTGTGACATTAAAAAATGACACCAAGATAAATCATTTCAAAACTTTACTCCACTATTAATGTGTCCTATAATCCTACAACTCAATTGAAAAAAAGGAAAACTTTTTGAGAGGGGGAATAAAAATAAACAGATTGAGTTTGCACAAGTGTGCACGCAATCTTATAATTGGGTATGCAGCCAACACGTCAAATTTGTCCAAACATTTGAAGGACAACCATGCGGATTTGTTCCGCGACTTCTGTCAAGAACGACAGGTGAGAATGTTGTTCACCAGTTCACTACACTATAATGTCAATGAAATTAGTTTAAAGCTCCTCCCAGCCCAGTCGTAAACCTTCAGCAGCTCAAATACAGAGAGGTAAAACATGTCCAGGGGATGAAATTAAGATGTTTTATTTGCCAAATGGAGTGATATTTGTATTTGTTTAGTCATTTATAAAGACCAGTGGTCTGAAAAAACAAATTCAAACCCATCATATATTTCCTGTGTAGAAGCTGTTAATAAAATATTGTAAAGAGACACATTGTGATTGCCTTGATAGAAAATCAATTTAGACAGACCAACATATGAAAACGTAATTCTAACAAATAACAATTTTATATTACTGTTTTGTCTGGTTAAAAAATAAAATCAGTTTTTCTAGTAGAAATTTTCAGTTGTTAGGTAAGCCAAAAAAGACACTTTCAACCCCTGAACATGTTCATGGTTAAATAAATAAAATATATTTTTTAAAATGTAATTACATTCTTATAATATTCAAGTAACCAGATTAAGGCATAAAGGCAGCGCATTATGTAAATGAAATATTATATTGAAATGCGCTTTTGTAAAACATTTTATCAGCCTGCAATATCTAATCTTATCCTAGATGATATAATGAGCCTCAATTTATTTTTCTAGTTATGTCCCTTTAATGTTTCATGTATAGTTTCAAAACACAAACCCTTTTAGTAATAAGAACAAGTAAACTAAAGCAATGACAGTCAAATTAAAATGATCATGTTAATACTGTACCTTCTCCCTCCACCAACAACAGAAGTCTAGTGCTACTGGCTCAGAGAGGGTGACACCACCCACTCATAAGCAACCTACTCTCCAAGATGTCTTTCAACAGCATATGAAGTACCCAAAGGACAGCAAAGATGCTAAAAGGCTCAACAGGGCAGTTGCAGAGTTTATCTGTAATGATCAAGTGCCAATATATTCAGTCGAGAAAGTTATTGAAGTTATTGTTCCCAAAGTCTGTTTTAAAATAAAGGAATGCTAGCTTTTTGTGACATTAAAAAATGACAGCATTGACATTTGAATGTTTAACCTGTTTGCAAGAACTATTGAAAAGTACCGAAACATATTGGTATCAGTATCGAAACAGAAATTTGGTATCGTGACAACTCCAATGCCCAACATACAGTATCTTTACGAAATATGGCCAAAAAGTTCAACCATGGATTCATCAGACCTTGACACATTTCCCATGGAAATTTTTATTGTGCATTTATGGTTGGAATTTTGGGGGAAATTATTTATCGTGATCTCATTTTTTATTGTAAAAACCTGGCAATTGAATGGGAGAGTGCAGTTACATCACTATACCTGCATATTGAAAGTGTACAAGCGTGTGTGTGTTTGTGTGAGTGAGTCAGTGAGTGAGTGAGTGAGTGAGATGGCAGTAGTTACGTCTCGCTTTGTCAGTTCTGTTGTCTAAAACGGCGACCGAGCGCCACCACAATGCAAATACACATTGCTACTCTTGTCCACTTCAACCTGTGAAAGTATAAAAGTGTTCTGCACAATAGTTTGGATCTATTGACAGCAAACGTGAGCTCATCATGATCACCTCACAAAATCAAAAATACCGTGGCAATTGCTTCACACAAGCTGAATCGGACAATTGCATGAATGAGCACACGAACCTCGACTGGTTATATTTCGGACATTTAGCTACGCTAAAATGGTGTCAACTCTCAGAAGGCAGATGGCGGCTGGGAGCGAGCAGCAGGTGGCCATCAGGCAAGCATGGATCTTTATCCCTCCCTGGCTAACAGTAAGATAACGGCACAGTTAATAGCAACAACTAGCTTTAGGTCGTTAAAACAAAAGGCGTTAGCACAACAACATTAGCTCCTTACTGTCCGTCCAGCCTGCGTCGATCTTCATGTCGCGGGGTTGCCGCCCAAGCAGTCGCGTGTGTTGTCCCGACACCGCACGGCTTCGGCGTGAGAATGAGCTAAGACCTCATCGAACACCGGAGCTGTCTTGAATGTGCGAATCATCGCGGAGCGGCATGGGCTTTCAGCCCAGTGTGGCCGCATTGGAACACACCATTTCGGCTGTTACGTTCCAAATTGGACGGCGTGTTGTAGGTCGAAAAACTGGGGCGATTCCTCATCCAAATAAATGTGCACGTCCACTTATTCCCACTTCAGTCTCTGTAAACATCCTGACTGGTGTTTAATGCCTCGCCCGTCCTAATCGTGATCAGCAAAGAAGCCGTGATTTTTAATTTTTTTGCAAAGCAGTGTGCGCTCGTCCCAGCATAAATCTATGTAGCTCTACTCATTTCCTCATTCTCATTTAAATCAGCCACGGAGAGGTTAATCCTTTTGATATGTTGAAGTGGGCATTTGTAGGGATGTCCACATAAATTTTGGTGCCAATTGATCGCCGTTTTCTGACGTTATAAGCAATGAAAGTACAATGATTGACCCAAAAATAGAACCCTGTGGAACACACACGGTAGGGGGCGCAGCCATTTGCCTCATTAACAAGAGACGTTATTCATGGAGTCACTTATTTCCTAATTTCTCCCAAATAAATTGATAAAATAGAAAATGACAACTATTTTAATTTTCCTTATCAAAAAATATATAAAACGAACTTGTTAATGAAAACATGGCCATCCCGGCCCAACTATCCCTTTAAATTCAACTCTTAAGCAGTCCCTGAAGCCCAGTTAGACATTTTATTAACACCTTTGTCTACTGACAACTCACAGTGACATACGAAGGGAGTTTGGCCATTTCTATGCTGGAGAGGAGATGAAAATACTCAGGTTAGCAGCTTGGCAACAAATAAATAGATTTAAAATTAGTCCAAAGTAATTAATGCAAATGAATGGATGGATGGTTGGAAAACCCCCTTGTTATGCCGCTTGACCGCGTACGGCGAGGGATCCTGGAGGTTAAAGTGAATTATTTCAACCCGCGTTGGTATCGTTTGAAATAAAGCGCTTTGGACAACATATAGTGGAGACCACAGGTGTCAAATTCAAGGCCCGGGGGCCAGATCCGTCTTGCCACATTATTTAATGCCTTATCCCTGATTACACACACAAGAAAGGCTGTTTCTGTCAGTCAGCGTAATGGTGTCCTGACTCCTGTGGCATAATCCATGGTATTACATGTGGACTGCCTATAGACTGCCCTGTAGTCTACACAGTAACAACTGTAGGGAGCGCACATGAAGTGTTGTGCAGGCAGTTCATAAAGGTGGCTCCGTGGTATAATTCAGAAAACAGGTCAGCGGTGATTGGTTGTTGTGAGCAGTTGTGATGTCATTTTCAGTCGACAGAAGACAAAATGTCCGCCCACAGAGATGACTAAAAACGAGTGCCTTTTGCTGGCTTTAAATAGAGATCTTGGGGTAAAATATACATTTTTTTTTTTTTAATCAATCACATTTTATTTATATAGCACTTTTCATACATAAAAATGCAACTCAAAGTGCTTTAAAACATTCAAAGCAAAACATAGAATTATCTTCAATCAAAAGAAAAGATAAATTATTTAAAAGTTGTTGAAAGCCAAACTAAAAAGGTGTGTCTTGAGCTTCCTCTTAAAAATATCAACAGTCTCTGCAGACCTGACATCCTCTGGCAGGCTATTCCAAAGGTGAGGACCAAAACGGCTGAATGCAGCCTCGCCATGCATTTTGGTCCTCACCCTTGGAATAAATAAAAGGCCGGCGCCAGAGGACCTCAGGATCCGCGAGGGCTGGTATGATAAAAGCAAATCAGATAAATAAGATGGCCCAAGACAATTAACACATTTATAAACTAATAAAAGTACTTTAAAATCGATCCTGAAACACACAGGGAGCCAATGCAGCAATTTCAAAACTGGCGTAATGTGCTCCCGCCCTCTGGTTCTCGTCAGCACCCGAGCGGCTGAATTCTGCAGTAGTTGCAGTGGTGTAATGCTCTTTTTCGGGAGGCCAGAGAGCAGGGCATTACAGTAATCTAAACGACAGGAAATAAAGGCATGCATCAGCACTTCCGTGTTAGCCTGAGAGAGAAACGGGCGGACTCTGGCGATATTCTTAAGGTGATAAAAACCAATCTTGGTTACATTTTTAATATGAGGAATAAAACTGAGCTCAGAGTCAAAAATGACGCCAAGGTTCTTCACACAGTGTGAGGGATTAAAAATGTGTAGTTTTGGTAAAAGCTTCTCTCTCTGACCTTCGGGACCGATAACTAAAACCTCAGTCTTGTCCTGATTGAGCTGTAGGAAATTATCTGCCATCCATGACTTGATATCTAAAATGCAATTTAAAAGGGTATCAATGGGTCCTGTGTCATCAGGAGACACGGCAATATACAGCTGCGTGTCATCAGCATAGCTGTGAAAGCTGATGCCGTGTCCCCTGATGACATCCCCGAGGGGAAGCATATAAAGATTAAAAAGTAGGGGGCCTAAAATCGAACCTTGAGGAACCCCACATTTAATTTCATGAGTTTTAGAGGAACAAGTATCCATACTTACAAAGAAATATCGGTCTGTGAGATAGGAATAAAACCAGTCAAAAACAGTACCAGAGATGCCCACTAGATTTTTAAGTCTATTTAATAAATACCATTCAAGTATGCCATTATGTCTATTTGTCTTCCCAGTATACTCTTGACTCCCTTGGATCTGATCTTCCCTGTCTCCTATCCATGGAATCCAAAGCTGAACTCTTTTGTGATAAAGTCACAATATGCCCAAAGGCCATGGAACATCACAGTCATTCCTCAAAAGTTCCACCGATGTCCCCTTTTGGTCTGGAGCCTGCTAGTAGGTCCAAGTAAGTTCACTTTGCATTGATTTTACATAGTGATCGTTCAAGGCTAAATGATTATGTTAACGTAAACACAAACAAGCAGCCACATCAACTGAATGTTGAAATGCTGTGGTCTCTATTGTATTGGGGCTTGCGGTGCAAACTGGAGCCTTCAGTGGGGACTTAAGCGACCGAATCCACCTCTTAATACCACCACTATCATGTTGGACTTTTACAAAATAACAGACAATATACAATATAATAGAACTACAGGAAGTCGTCAATTTATAAACGAGTTCCGTTCCTACACTGGCGATGTAACACGAATTTCCGTGTATGTCGGATTTCACCGTTAAAGTCAAAATTTATGTCAAAATACTTTAATATAAAAAAATTAGAATACATTAAAATAAAAAGCATAAGATGCTGTACTTAGCGTTACTGCTGAGAGATGGATAGAGAAGAAGGAGAGGAAGGCGAAACCCAGCGCCAATACACAAACACAGGTAAACAAGCTCAGAGACGCAGCACAAAAGCACACTTTTGGAGCGAGCAGGAAGGACTGGCTGCTTCATTCATTGTGGTGAATGACTCCAAACCTACAATATCATTTAACAGGACAAAAACATTAAATAAAATACATCATATTCATCAGAGATGCTGATTTGTGTCTTTCCTTCTCTGAGCTACAGTAGTTAATTAACTAACTCTGTAATCAGAGCTAGCTAGTAATCGCCAGAGCTGGGCATTTTACAAAAAATTGAGTGTCTGTTATTCATCATCCGTCTGCAGTGTGGGAACCCTTCCGTCCTCCATCATTCGCCTTTTTTTCCGGCAGGGAAAAAAAAAATACCCTTCTATAGGCTGGTCCGCCTCTAATTTTAAATGGGCTTCTTTTGGCGATTCTGACTAAACTTTCACTCGCACCACCACTCCCCTATGAGATGAGATGAAGCATCGATACTTTCAGTCAACTGTACCGGCACGTACCAACACTTCATATATATAAATAAAATTGTATTGTATTGTATTGTATTGTATTGTATTGTATTCATTAGTAATCATTTACTCTATGGCGCTATCAAGTGGTCAATGAAATGTACTATAATCCTGCTGTACAGTGGCAAGTATAGCAGATGAAATCGTGAAATGCTTTTAAGTGTTATGAAAGAATGTCCCAAGATGGCGAAATTAAGATTAATGAATCATTGAGGCCAATTTGGTTTGCACATGGTTTTAAGCTATCTATGGCATCATCAAGCAGTCAGACAGAATTGTACAAAGAATGAAATAAGATTATAGGCTTCACACTAAACTACCATAAGTAGCAGTATTGCAGTTTTAGCACTAGGTGTGTAGTGCAAACATGGAGTAAATATAAACGTAACATAATTCGCACAATGTTGATGAATAACCATGAATAAATTTTCAAATACAGATCTATGAAGGATCGATCATACAACCTCCTGGTCAATAGGCGGCGCCCTTACCACTATGCCAAACAAGCATGTAGTTATGCCTGCTGCGAAATTTCCAAAATGTGTATATAATAAAAATGACTAAAGACTGCAAAACGGCTACTTGAGCACTCAAGTATTCTTTTCTAACGCACAGTGTGACTCCCTAACTCGCCACCTATCTTTAAGATCATTACAAACGCTGGCAATGCAAAGAGGTGCAAGGTCTCCAGTGCTATGAGGCAACGATACGTTGAATGATCCAATGGCGTCATCTGCAAAAACCGAGGCCTTGTTAGTCATTAGTCACGTGATTTTTTTTTTTTTGGGACCTGATACACGCTCAGAATCCGGGTTTCATTTGGCACGCCCACTGTTGCTCAAGATGTGCTCGAAGCCCCGCTTCATTTAGCCCATCACTAGTTCACACGCCAAACCAGAAGACCACTTTCTGAATCAGTCAGGTGGTACGGTGCTTCGGAAAGATTCTAACGTCAATGATTACATCATCAAACCACGCTCCAAACCACACTTCACCTGGATTTTTGCTGATTACTTGGCACACACTTTGAAGCCTCGATGCAGACCCTAACATCACTATTGTTAATAAACGCAAGTTCATTGACTAATTCCTCCTTAATCCATAGTAGATGCAACGATAGGTAAGCGTACCAAATAGGACATTGTGTTACAACATTATGTGAAACGCACACTGTAACAGGTGTATGCTAACTGCTGCAAGTTTACAGACACGACTGTGCCTCTGTCAGAAATGAAATCAGGCATAAGCCACAACTTACTTCCCTTTTTAAATGATCGGGCATCACCATCGTGCTGCCATGAAAGGCAGGTTTGCATTGTATTGAGTATATTTGGTGAAATTTGGTGCGCCATACCGTTCGGATTCTGTTGCCAACAAGAGTTAGAGTTTACACTACTTTACCCACAATGCTTCTGTTTACATGACAGATGACCCGGATTACCACTACTGCGCATGTGCGTTGCAAAAACCCAAGCAGCCAACAGGACAAGCGTGAGACGAAGCAGTTTCAAGAGAAAAACAATGCGGCAACTAAATATATACAGTGATCACTGTATATATTTATATATACTCGCTACTTCGCGCTTCAACTTTCGCGCCCTCAGTGCATTGCGGATTTTTCAGAAGCATTCATAAATTAAAAATGAAACAACACAGCCATATCGGGAGCTATATTGCAGAAAGACGCATTATTTCAAAGTTATGAGTTGACTCTGAGGCTTTGCACATACTCGCAGGCACTCATAAAAGGCGGTGACTGGTTCCCAGCGCGACATCGACCAACGAGAGCACAAGTGGATTTACTTTTTCCAGACACTGTACTGTACATGAACTGACTCGGTGCGCGTCATCGCAGCCTCTCGCTTAGTCGCGTCCACTATTCAAATGTGCCATTGATTTAGTCAGAGTCAAGCCTGATACTTTCTCCTCCATATTTGTAATGATGTGTTTGCTCTAAGAAAGTTTTGTAAAAATCGGATAGTACAGTGCGCTGCGCTCACGGCCGGCCAGCGACACGGACGACTTAAGACATCGCCAAATAAAGTGTGAAAGGGTTTGTTACTTTTGTCTTAGGTTGTCTTAAAACAGCTTAACTTAACTACAATCACATGTTGCATTTCATCCAAAGGACTTTATTGATGTTGTTGTGCAAAGATAAAGTTAATGCGTGATCCCCCAGCGGCCATGCTTCTTCTTCGTTTTTGAAATTAAGTAGGACGAGAACAAGAAGAAAAAGCAGGCGAAGAAGAATGATGGAAGAAGAAGAAGCGGCCGCTTTTACTTTCACTTTTCACAACGGCGGCAAGCGTTTTAAAGTGCAGGATTGGTTAAATTACACTATGGCATTCTAGTTAAGGTAAGTCAATTTTATGATAAAAATTAAAACTTTATCTTACTTTTTAGCGAACGTTCCGTCGTGCTCATCAGCTGCCGCGGTCGGTCGAAGCTAAATTCTGATCACAGCCTGCAAGCTTGGTATTTATATTCTTCATTTTGCATTTTTATAGTTAAATTGATTGTTTAACAAGTATTTAGAAGTGTGGGAACCATGTTGGGGTTCGCAACAGCGTAACAGAGGCGCAAATCCCCCAAAATGAAACAGTACAATAAATAGCATATAAAATAATAATAATAATCATCATAAGTCCGACTCTACTTTGCGGGTATCACTTATCACGGCGGGTTCTGTCCTCCCATTAACCGCGATGAATGAGGGATCACTGTAAATATACAGAGTCAGGCAAAATGATCTGACACATTTGTAGGTTAAATAAAAGGCAAAGAAACAAAAAAGTGTTTTTTATTTTCGAAAAGTACATATAATGCCATTCTGTTTCATTATGTTGTGGCGGTGCAAGGTCGGCCGGTTGATTTTCGTTTCAATGCAGATCCAGTAACTCTGAAGTTGGTAACCCATACAAGATCCTGTTTCGAGCTGGTACAGGATCATGTCTACCAAGATTGAAGTGCAAACGGAACGCTCGTTGTGTTGCAGTTACAGATTCGTTTGTTTTGATAAATGTTTCTACAATGAAAGCGCGATGCTCACCAGCCAATTCATAGCAGCAACTGAAAAAGACACGAAAAACAATGGCATTATAAAGAAGCAAAGCAAAATGGCATTATATGAAAAAAATGGCATATGTACTTTTTGAAAATAAAAACACTTTTTTGTTTCTTTGCCTTTTATTTAACCGAAAAATGTGTCAGATCATTTTGCCTGACCATATATAAGTAAACAACGCCTTGACAATTTTGATCGTCAACGTTGTCGTGATCAGTCGACTAATGTTGGCAGCCCTAGTTGGAACATGGCAGCCAGCTATGGCCTTGGTTGACATTTCTTCCTAATGTCCAGTTTTTCTTGAGAAGTCATTTTTGATTAAAAATGTCCGACATTCATCTGCCTCAGTCACCCATTGCACAAAT
Source organism: Filicampus tigris (assembly GCF_054856515.1). Lineage (NCBI taxonomy): Eukaryota > Metazoa > Chordata > Actinopteri > Syngnathiformes > Syngnathidae > Filicampus > Filicampus tigris. The sequence goes on from NC_141230.1 coordinate 1,632,267, forward strand.
TGCAAGATTTAGCTCTGATCAACCTGTCAGTGGTTGGAAAAATAGAAGCTGAACTTTGGTTTTTACTCGTTGCTACGATCCCTCCTCGAGATGGCAAGAAGGAGGGGTCTAGGTGTGAGAGTTGGAAGGGGTAGATGAAAAGTGCACGAACAAAAAAACTGGCCAGTATAACACCACACTAAACTAAACTACAACAACAAAGAAATTAGGTGATCACCCCGAACCCCAACTGCCCTAGTGGACACACGAATGAATAATTACTGAGCAATGACTGGTTGAATTTATGGCGAAAACGAATGGTTAGTGTGGCTACAGAAAAGGATACATGAAGGCTATTGCGAATTTGTTGCACTAAACAAAAGACAGTGGTTACAAACACAAAATACCAGGGACTGACTGCATCACCCACAGTTAGCCCCAAACACCAGCAACCCAGTCCCTCTTAAACTGGTGCTGGTCAACACACCTGAAAGTAATTAACTAAATTGGTTACTCTCCCCTGCTCTGGTTGGATGGCTAAACTGGTGACGAAGGCAATCAGGGCAGAGCAGGGGAGAGCACCCACACACACACACAACTTAAAACGGCCACGACACAACGTGGGCTGTAACACTCGTCTTTTCACAGTCCAGCCATTCAATCCCAGGAATTTATTTATATATTTTTTCAAATGTTTTCTAAAATGTCTGAAGGTCTGAAAATGTCTGGCAGTGAAGGAGTTAATCACTCATGCACTACCAGGCTTATGACAGCATTCGGCTAAACATAATTTTGAAGTGACACCAAATGGAAGGAAAAGATATCCTGTCACCCAGTCCCAGTCATATCTTTTTCAAAACCTGCTGTGAAGCAAAAAGTTGTCAACGAAAACAGACATTTTCAGGAAAAACAGGAGATGCAATGTTTGTTCTGGACATGGGCAGACCAACTTCTTGAATACAATGAAAAAATTGCGGTACTCAAGAAATCACATCATTTCTCATCTAGACATGCTGAGCAGTATGCAAAGTACAATGGCGATGAGAAGGAGGATCAGCTCACCAATAATCTTGTTCACGTTCTGCAGAACCGCTCATGTTCTGAACTGATATTAATTAATTAAGATAAGATTACGTTTCAGAAGATTGGATTTGTTGTACTCATTTGAATACTTGAACAACTTTTTTGTGGAATACAAAGGCACACTCAAACTCTATCTCCAGCGGCCCCCACATACAATAGATTTCGTCTCCACAACAAAATTTACAATCAACCTGGGTAGATGAACAAGGATTTTTTTTTTTATTCATTCCAATGCATTGAAGACACCATCCTTTGGGCCTTCTTCAGTTTGGTAGTTATCAAGCACTTATGAAGCACGTTTCTTCTCAAATATAATTTGTCACTAGTTAAAAGTAATTAGATTACTGTCATTACGGTCTCCAAATGTAATGCGTTACAACTACTCGTGCATTGCTTATAAGTTATTTTCACTAAATCCCCACAGCAATTTGACAGCAATTCATTAAAGCAATTTTTTGGGGGGGTGAGCGACAGTTATCTGTCGAATAGTAAACTTGGCTGCTACTTTGTGGCTGTCGCTTAAAATAAAATTACAGTTCACAATCGTTGGGGATATGGAGGTGTTAAAGAAGTTAAATAAGTCTGAACTAATCGATACAACACATATAGTGACCAGTGGAAAACAATTGTGAATTACATGAATCAGAATCAAGATTTTTGTTCAGAGAAAAATATATCCTGAACTGCCGTGATAACATATTTTATTGATGTCACACTTACAGCAATAATATTCAGTATACTGTATAAGTTATAAAGAAGTGTGTTATGTTCTGTGTTCCTTACAGTGCTCTGTACAGTCATCAGGACATAAGGAGAAGCAGAGACTCTGAAGAAGAAAGAAGGCAGCAAATGCCAGCAACAGCAGCTCAACAGCAGTCAATACTCCTTAAGGGCCTGCCAAGGCCCTGTTGACTTATATCTTGCGAAAATGCACGATATGACTCCGGGGCATGATAGTCAATGTGGGATTACAGTTGAAGGTTTTACAGACCTGTGTGTCTGAAGATATGCAATGGACCATGACATATTTTCCCCAAAATGTTGCCATACATTTAGGAGGGTCTCCTTTATAGAAATTGTGGTGTGTTTATGATATGTAGAAAAATATGGAATTTATTTTTTCTAGTTGTCCCAAGCACATCAAGGGCAGAGTATGGAGGTCTCAAATAAAAAAAATCCAACCACATTGTCTTCTGCTTATCCAAATGTGTAGTGGGGGCAGCAATTTAAGCAGAGAAGCGCAGCCACATCTAGCACTTCTCTGAGACATTCCCAGGCCAACCGGAAGACATACTATCTCCAGTGTTTCCTGGATCTTGCCCGGGGCCTCTTCCTAGTGATACGTGCCCAGAACACCTGCCAGGGAGGCGACCAGGAGGCATTCTGATCTGATGCCAGAGCCACCTCATCTGGCTACTCCCGACGTAGAGGAGCAGCGGCTCTACTCTGAGCCCCTCTCAGATGAGTGAGAGCCTCTCACCCTATCTCCAAGGGAAGCCCAGACACTCTGCGGAGAAACGCATTTTGGCTGCTTGTATCCGCGATCTTGTTTTTTTTGGGGGGGGGGTCACAACCCACAACTTGTGACTATAGGTGAGGGTAGGAATGTAGATCAACTGGTAAATGGAGAGCTTTGCCGTTTGGCTCAGCTCCTTCATCACAGCTGATCGATACAGAGTCCGTATCACTGTGGATGGCTACTAGACACCTGTCGATGTCCCGCTCTATTCTTCGCTCACACATGAACAAGACCCCAAGACAATTGTAACTCCTCCTATTTGGGCAAGGTCTCGTCCCCCACCTAGAGGGGGCACTCCACCCTTTTTCAATTGAGGACCAAGGTCTTATATTTAGGGTGTTCATGTTCATCCCAACCGCATCACATTTTGATGCGAACAGCTACAGCGACAGTTGAAGATCTGGGCTTGATGAACCCAACGACCACATCATCTGCAAAAAGCAGAGACGTAAAACTGAGTTCACCAAAATTAGATCCCCAACACAAATTCTGTTCATAAAGATAATGAACAGAATCTGTGAAAAAGGGAAGAATCCTTGATCGAGAATTATCACTGGAAATGAATCTAACTTATTGCCGTCAGTTCAAAGTCTCACAGTGGTCTGACAGTGGTCGTACTGGTCGTACATGAACCGAACCGAACAGCCCGTATCAGGAGCACCCCTCACAAAACTCCCCAAGGACACAGTCGAGCACTGGTTGAGTGAACTCCCATTCACCTTCAGAAGCGTGCTGAGGGCGTAGAGTTGGTCCACGGCTCCAATCCACATTTGCTTCTGAATCTGAGATTCGAGTTCCTGACGGATCATCCGCTCCAGAACCTCTGAATAGACCTTACCTGGGAGGCAGAGGAGTGTGATCTCCCTGTAGTTGGAACATGCACACCCTCCAATCCCCTTTTTCAAAAGGGGGACCACCACGATGGTCTATCAATACGGAGACACTGTAACCGATTTCCATGTGATGTTGCAGAGGCGTGTCAACCAGGACAGCCCCACAAAATCTAGAGACTTTACGTCCGGGTGGATGAGATCCACCGAGCCCTGCCACCGAGGACCTTTGTAACCACCTCGGTGACTTCAACTCCAAAGATAAGAAAGCCTGCCACAGAGTCCCCAGAATGCTTCCTCAAAGGAAGGCATGTTGTTATAATTGAGCAAGTCTTCAAAGTATTCTCACAAATAACTCATCCCAAGTTGATGTCAACAGCACCCCATCCCTAATATACACAGTGTTGACGGTGCATTAATTCCGCCTCCTGAGATGTTGATGGTGGACCAGAATTTCCTCAAAGGTGTCTGGAAGTTGTGCTCCATGGCCTCACCAAACTCCTCACAAGACCAAGTTTTTGCTTTCGCGACTCCTGAAGCTGCGTTCCCGTTCCACAGGCCAAAAAGGCCTAATAAGACACCTTCAGTTGACGGTATCCCTAACCTCTGGTGTCCACCAACATATTTGAGGATTGCTGCCATGAGGGGCCTTCCGCTCACAGCTTGCCCGCCCGCCCGCCCCAACAATGGAGGCACATTGAACATGGTTCAACTCAGACTCAATGTCCCTCACCTCTCCCGGAATGAGGGCGAAGTTCTGCCAGAGGTGGGAGCTAAAACTCCATCTGACAGGGGACTCTGCCAAACATTCCTAACAGACCCTCACAATGCTTCTGGGTCTGCCAGGTTAATCTACCCCCACCATCTGAGCCAACACACCATCAGGTGGCGTTCAGTGAACAGTTCTGCCTGCCCCTTTAGCCGAGTGTCCGATGCACACAAGTCTGATGACAAGACCATCTTTATTTATTTTTATTTAGAATTTTGAATTTTATGTTTATATGGTTCAGTTGCCTTACAATTTTGATTCTTATAGAATCTGCATGTATCTGTTTATTGTCACCTTGTTTCTATGCCAAATGTTTGAATCTATTAGAGTATTAAAATATTTTGGAAAATTGACTTTTTCATGCTTATTATAACAAACAGTTGAGTCTCTGAGAGTCTGCCCATCCATCAAGTGTGAAATTAAACAATCTAGTCAGTCTGTAGTTATCTACCGGTTTCTGAAAATGTACCTGTGAATATGACTTGTCTGCGATGAGTCAATTGAAATCTGGACAGCACTCCACTTTCTCAGGATGGTCTCTAGGATGGAGTCCTTCTTGATGAAGATGAATCGGATGTACAGTATTTTTCAAAAGCTTGGCTGTGCTCCAGACTGTAGAAGGCTGACATGGGTATTGTCGCCAAGCCCTATTCTTTAAACTTACTGCTACGAAACACTGGGGCATATTAACGTAGTAAAACCACCCACACATTGAGTTTTTCCGTCAATGATTTGGGAAGCAGCGGCTGAAGGACTACAACTTCAAAGATAAAAAGTAAGCAGAGCTGCAGTGTTGGCACGTATTAGCCTTAGTTAACAGTGTTACCAGCAATAGCTTTTATAGATCACTTTTTTTTGTCCAAGTCACTTGATTTTGGCTCCCTGCCGACACCGTATCCCAGACTAATACCTCAGCAATGCATTTAGAAGAAAAAAAGAGGGCGTCACCAATTTTTAATTTGAATAAACATACCCCAACATGATAACTTTTTTATGTAAGCTAGGGGTGCGTGGTATATATGGTACTGTATACTCAATAAATCAGGGGTAGGGAACTCCGGTTCCTCGAGAGTCATATCCTGCCTGTTTTGGATTTCTCTACTACTACAACACACCTGATTTAAATAATCAGCTCATCACCATGCTCGGTAGTGAAACGATCCTGATCATTTGAGTCAGGTGTGTTGGAGTAGGGAGGGATCCAACACAGGCAGGAAATGGCTCTCGAAGAACCAGAGTTCCTTACCCCAGCAATAAAGGTTATGAATCTGCCCCAAGGTAGAGATCTGGACCTGACGGCCAATTGCGGCCATTCATTTTGAGTACGTCTTTGTATCTCCCTCCCTACTTTCTCCTCAGTGTGACAGTCAGAAATGAATACTATATTGTATGGTCTGTTTCAAGACAAAGTTGAAATAGACCTCCATGAAATAAAGTAAGTTTACAATGTCCATTTTATTTCTTGAAGAAGTGAGCAATTGATATTGACATTTGGGCTAATTTGTTTTATAAAAGTATTTAAAAAAAAAAAAAAAAGCATGTTGCGGAGCTGCAAAACAATATATATTGTTCATACGTTGTTAGGGAAATCACTGAACGCAAAGATGCCATGCCCGTAACACTGATTGTTCCGGGTATTTACAAAAAAGAATCTCCGTCCGACATGAACAGCTCACTCTGATATTGGACAGTCATCATTTGCAGATTGCCCTGCGACTGGCTGGCGACCAGTTCGGGGTGTAGTCTGCCTTCGCCCGTTGACGGCTGGGTTAGGCTCCAGCACCTCCCCGCGACCCTGTATAGGAAGATGACATGACATGACATCATTTGCAGATGATGAAACTTTATGGAAGAGAGGCAAGAATATTGAATTTATCAAAAGATACAAAGAGCAGCAGAGATGGTCGGGAAATAGCCATGCAATAACGATTCAAATTTTCTGTTGAAAAGACTAAGGTAGTGACGGTGACAAGGACCACAGAAGTGTCTATAAAGATGTATGGAAAGCAATTAGAAGAAATTCAGTCTTTTCCTTTTTTAGGAGGTACTTTTGATGACATGAAACAAGGTTTCAGATGGCAAATCAATGATTTACTTCAAGGGTCGGCAACCTTTCACATTCAGAGCCATTTTGATCCGGTTTCCACTAAAAAGAGAGCACTGGGAGCCGCAAACACTTTTTGTCATTAACCTCCAAAAAACGCCACCTTGTTTGAGTTCCCAGGCACCGCTTTGTTCAAGTTGTATAATACTTTGTATTGCTATTGCACACTCACGTCCACATATTACTACCCACAAAGTACATCGGTCGGTAATGGGACAGATTAAAAAAGACTACTACTGAGGGAATCTTATTGGATTTATACATTAAGAGCCACAGAGTTTTGTGGTCTCAATGGCGAACTGGGTTTTATTCCTTTCCTTTAAGGTCTTATATTGTCAATTGTGATTTATTTGTAGTAGTTGTTTTTGAAATGTTGCCGATTGGATGTTTTGCACCAGCTGACTGCATGTGTCCAGCCCACATTAGACCATGTGGCCTACTTGTATAAAAGCAGTGCCATGCTAGTCCACTCGAGCTTGCCCTGACGAAGGCCTACCAAGAGTACAAAAACCAAGCCGGCGACATCCGCGTTCTTCCAAGTCCGCGCTCATGTCAAGCCCCCATCGTGCCCCCAGCCTTTGAAACATCACACCAGCAAACACACCTGCCCAATACAATGCAATACAACACATCTTCATTTTGGCTACAACACATTGCAAAACGCCTTCTTACTGGTTTAAAGCCATGAGTGATGCAGTAAATAAAACAATGATCCAACTAACCTGGTCTAAAGTTCATAGTAAAATGAAACTGACACGTGTGGGGGGCTTTGGCCGCCTTATGACCACGTCACACGCATGAGGGACGATTAGTGGGCCGGACTTTTTTGATTTTGGCAAATGGCTGTGGACCAACCACATCTTCAGGTTATTAGACTGATTCAGCCTGGAGATGCCATCAAGTCTGCTCCAGCCTCACTTAAAAACAATTGAATCACCAGAGGACCCTGACAATTGGATTTTACAAGGACATGCTAGGACTCAGGAAGACCCAAAATACTGATAAGGAGCCACTTGTCGTCACCTGAAAACCTATCCAGACAACGGATGTGGATTCGAACGGCCTTAAAACAGACTTCATGGAGCCTGCCCGTGATTTTCGTTAGGCATATCCGTGATTTAAAGATTCCTATCCGTAATAGTAAAAGGCATATCCGTGATTAAAGATTTGTATCCGAAATAGTAATAATTTGTGAGTACAAATCAAAATTGTGAGGGTTTGACTTCTTTTCTTGAGAGTACAAATCAAAATTGTGAGGGTTTGAATTTTGTGAGTACGAATCAAAATTGAGAGAGTTTGACTTCTTTTCTTGTGAGTACGAATAAAAACTGTCAGTGCCATTGTTTTGTGAATACAACTCTCGCCTCTACGACTACGAATCTTCATTATGCACGAATTGCTGGCTGAGGACGAATCACTCTTGTGACAGCACAAATTTGCACAATATGCAAATTAGGATGACGTCAGGCAGAACAGGCAAGTCCCAAGGGGAGCCAATCGATCCGCGATTCCTCTCCCCGCGCATGCGTAGATAAGAAAACTAAGATGGCGAACGCGAGCGGATCGGACGGCGCTTCCAGCGGCTCAGGAGACGCATCTTCACAGCAGTTAAAGTCAGCAACGTGTATATCCAATTGATTAATATGCATGTATAGTGAAGACATATCACAAAGGGCTATTTTGTTATTCTGTGAACTAGTTTATACTGAAATGTAGTGACACAAGTGAGGTTTATCCGCTTTAACATCTTACTGATTGTTGTTATCGTCCTTAAATTTTTTTTGGTACAAATATTACATATTCATAAATACAGTATACCGTTTGTAGACACTGAGTGTGTGTTGTGTATATTTTTTATGAGTTGGTAGTGTAATATCTTCGGATATTAATAAATATATGCACACACGTCAGCTTCATCGGAATTGGCTTTAATGCAGGTGACTTAACATTAAAACAGGGCTGACTGGGAGTTCACGCTACGTCTCCTCGGTAACTCTGGCATATCCAAAGCACCAGCAGTCTTTATTGGTACCTAGTTGTAGAATATTTGAGTCTCTATACAACATCTAGTATGCATAATAAGAGCAAATTATGAATACGCCCCATGGAGCAAACTTGTGATTGTGTATTCCTAGAAAAATATATGAAATGTCACTGTGTGTTTTATATGCATCAAATTATAGTTTGTCAGGACACTGAAAAAAAACCCCGTTGAATTTACTCTATTTTATTTTGACAAGTGGTTGCATGATATAAAACCATCTGAATCATATTAACATCTCTTTTTCTTCTGTAGTTTCTTCATTCTGAGCAAATCAGCCCAGCTGCAGCACTTTGTAAACCACCCCCGAAGTCCACTGCAGTATCATCAGAACCTCTATCTGTTCAGCATACCCCATTACGTTTTCTCCAGAAATGATTTTAATAGATCCACTGTAAATGTCCTGGATGAAACGATTTACTCCAGCCCAGACTCAAGTGTCAAATAGGGCTGTCACAAACGATTATTTTGCTAGTCGACTATTCACCAACAGAAGTTGTGATTAGTTGACTAATCGGATCATATGTAAATTGCGGCATAACCGCACCAGCAAGCTGCTGCTCTTATATGACTATCAGTATCTTACAGGGAGAGATCTTTAAGGTATTGTACAAAAGAATAAAGACAAGATAATAGTACATTCAACTTGCACTAACCTGTGCAGGTTGTACCAGGATTCCTGACTTGTTTTTAGTGGAGTACCAGTAATTGAAATTGAATTGTGACCGTAAAGATTTTATTGCTGAATGTTTAGTGCATTTTAAAATGGAACCAAAAAACAATACACTATTCTGAGTTGCACTAATACTATGAAACTACCTATAAATACTAAAGGAAATACCGGATTTGTAAACATATTTCACCCTTCCTCGGCACCAATCATTTTTTCTCCAGCAGGAGATGAGGCATTTTTAAGAGAAAGATTTGCGCCAAATAATTTGAGAGCGGCTATTGTTAACATGGTGTTGTGAATCGATTCTAATTTCTTTTATTTATTTTTTTTAATCGATGCATATCTTAGGCAGTTTAAATTGATTTAAGATGAATCGTTACATCCGTAGAAAATGTATCAAACAATGTGTTAATTCTTCATGTGTGGTGTCAGAAATCAGACTTCAACTGATTGAAACTGATGTACATAAATACAATTTCACACACAAAAAGTATTGCCTGTTCATAGTGTCCAATGATATTGAATAATAAATGTTATGCCTACAAATAATATACTCAGTGAAATAATTGTCTATTATACTCTGATGTGTTGTATAATTATGAAATTTAGTACTCATGATTTTGTCATGTATTTTAATTTCTATGTTGTCATTTTCTCATGGCTCTGTTTCAATCAAAGTACTAATGCTAACAGTGAAACGCATCATTAGATTGCAATCTATCGCCGTAAGCCTGAGTCCAAAGCTATTTGAGACAGAACGACGTTATGAAAAACATATGAATCAATTGGATATACACGTTGCTGACATTAGATGCTGTGAAGATGCGTCTCCTGAGCCGCTGGAAGCGCCGTCCGATCCGCTCGTGTTCGCCATCTTAGTTTTCATATATACGCATGCGCAGGAAGAGGAATCGCGGATCGATTAGCTCCCCTTGGGACTTGCCTGTGTTCTGCGTGACGTCATCCTAATTTGCATGTTGTGCAGATTCGTGCACTCACAAAAGTGATTTGTCCTCAGCCGGCAATTCGTGCGTAGTGAAGACTTGTAGTCGTAGAAGCGAGAGTTGTATTCACAAGACAATGGGGCTCAGTTTTTATTCGTACTCACAAGAAAAGAAGTCAAACGCTCACAATTTTGGTGGGCGGGGGTTGTTGGGCGTTTGTGGGCGGACACCTCACCCCCTCAACCTTTTTCTTAAAGAGATAAAAAGGCCTGGCCTTTGTCTCCCTCTCTCT
>NC_141230.1:1647500-1657500 GCF_054856515.1 Filicampus tigris
TAAAGTGAGGCTGTGTTTGTGGATGAGTGTTTTGATGCAGCATTTAAAAAAGTGTCATCCGAAATCCACGTTTGAGGCTGGGGATTCAAAACACCCAGAGATAAAAACACAGAGTTTGAGTTTGAAGTGTTGTTTGGTAGTGATCCAGGCTGCGATGACACAGGAAGTGACGATGACGAGGACAGTAAGTTGAAGGCCAAATGCATTTCGTAACCTCTTCCATTTCCAGAACAGCTTTCTACATCCCAAAGATCTGATGATTGACAGTCCTTCTCTTCACATGGAGACTGGAGTGTTGGTATGATGAAGAGGGGAGACAAGGATGCATTGTGGGGCACAAGAGCCCGGACTTCTTTAGTGTGATGGATGTATGTCTAACAAAAAAGAAAGAGATGAGAAAATCATGAAAATAGATTGAAACAGAGGTGCAACACCTAAGATGAATAAAATTTTTTACATGCAGCCAATAAACCTTTTAAAACCCACTTATTGGCAGTATTCTGGTTTTCAAAAGCCATCTAAACGCGCAAAAACCTGAACATGCCCTTATTTGGGTTTTTGAAATTCCGAATGTCATGGCTGGGTTCCTCGAACTCGAATATGTGCGCATGTACACGTCAATCGGAATATCGTAATGCACGGACCCTCTGCGCATGCTGAACCGCAAGGAATCTTAGTCTTTGTAGTACAGGAAGTGCTTGTGCGTGCGGCATCTTCGCCGTAGCGAGCCTAACTTGAATACAATAATTCTTTTGTAGCGTTTTCACAGTATTTTCGGTCTCTACGGCAAAAATGACAGTGTGTATATAGACACATACAGTGTATACGCGTGTATACATCCATACTGTCTGGCACACAACTTGTCGGAAATACACAAGCAGAGAGGTAAACAATCATGGCCAAACACACATGAAACTGGCACATTTTTGGAACGGGGAGGCATCCAACGCCTTTATTCCTGTGGTGAGTGACATGAATATGACATGTTTTATTGACGGTAGCAGGTAACAAGCGGAACGTCTATTTGTGTCGCGCTGTCCATGCATCGCCCTTTCAATCGGTTTATTCAAATGCAGGCGTACCACGTTTTTTCCCCCAAATGTTTCAGAAATTGGAATTTTGACCTTAACCTGAATATTGACTGCATGTAAACAGTCTTTGTGACATTAACAAATATCAACATGTTTATCAGACAACAATGACAGTAAAAGTCCAAAGTCAAAGAAAATTGGGAATTAGTGTGTGACGTCACACAAGGCATTCGCATACAGCTTTTATGAGACTGTCAGTAGAGTGAGGATCAAACCTTTCCTACTTTTCCTTTTCCTTTGGCCTTTACAGATATTTTCTGTGATGCCAACACAGAATGGTGAGAGAGAAAGACGAAGAACTGGAAATAGTGCATGCAACGTGGGAAAGTGGTAGCCTGTGGGTAGGCTACCACTTTCCCACGTTGCATGCGCTATTTCTAGTATGATAACTGCCATGTCCATGCATCCATTGTCTTTGGAATGATCAAACAACAACAGAAAGTGCACCAGAAAGTGAGCTGCCGCTAATCTTTCAGGGAATTGCTTGTTTGTGAAACAAGCGAACCACAGTCGGTTTAGTCTTATTAGTTTTAGTCTTATCTCATTAGCAACATCGGAATGAGCCCTGGAATGAACGTATCAGTACTGTAAATGTGGCAGTTCCTTTAACCCATTAAGGCCTAAAGCGCCTGTCTCAACAGCTCCCCAAAACATAAGGTCGTCTTTGGAATCACCCTTGAAAACCTGGAGTTTTCCCAGAAATTCAACACCTACAAAATAATTATTATCTCAGCCCCTGTACTAGTCAGAAACATAATTCCAAAAGAATTTGAGAGCCTAAACGTGTGGCTTTCACGCAGACTCGAGTTTATTCAACTTTACTGTTTCAATCGAAGAGGTAAGAATAAAAAGTGTCAGTGCAAAAGAAGCATTACTTTTAATTAAAAAAAAAAAAATTGAGTGGTAATTACCATCCACTTTTCTGTTACAAAGACGTCGATATTGTCATAATCTACAAACATATACCTTAACCATATATCACCACTAGTTCTACTGGTTCAAAGTCCACAATCGTGTCGTCTATATCACTGCCGTTATTCATTTCTGAGCTCCTGCGATCGATAGCGTCCGCCATTACTGCTTGAAAAAATTCCGGATATCCTCCAACGACTCACGACACCGTCACGTCTATTCTGATGTATTTCATTGGTTAGGAGACCGAAAATTAAATAATAAATAGAAAAAGACGTATATGCTCTTCCGGCTTTAAGGGTAGAAAGATGCAACAGCGCTCCCGCTCTAGTGGTAGAAACGCAGTTATGCGCTCCCGTCCTTAATGGGTTAAAGGTATATCTCTCCAATAAAAGACAATTTTATATCTCTATCCATATATTTTAAAGTGGAACGACAGCATTTGGTTATCCCCACTTTAGCCCTGGGAGAGAAAATATCCTGTAGCCATTCCTGCTCTGAAATAAATCTGGCCTCATCCCGCATATTGACATCACACTGGCGCTGTACCCAAATTGTACATTTTCCAACGAGGGCGGCAGTGCAGTATGAAACAGCGTTCCGTCGGTGTGCCGTGGCAACTCACACAATAAATGGACTTGGCGATGGCGCGCCACGCTTCGCTCGCTTTACCAACTTTCGTCTCAATCCACCTATTTGGTGTTTAGCCTTATGAGTTATGGAATTACGACATGTGATGTGTGGTTTCCATCTCAACTACTGGCTAACTTACCAGAACTGATGGCAAATGAATCTTTCTCAGACAGAGGAATCCAGTCTGGACGAGAAGGGTCACAATGATGGCAATGGACGTAAAAAACAACACACCTAAGATCACACAGTCTAGAAGGAGCAGAAACAAATATATATATAACGTATAAATCGATTATCGAGATGCATCTTTTCTCAGTTAATATTAAAAGTAAACAAATATGTTGACAAATATTTTATTTAGACAATAAAACAGATGGGAAATAATTATGTGAGGCAATCAGGCACATATTTCAGGAATACCCCTCACATGTACAACTGAAATGCTCTCACACACATTATTGAAATCACTACTATTTTTTTTACTCATATTGTTAATTGAAACACTCCCAAAGTCCCACACAAACTAGTTAAAGGCTTTAACACACACACGCATGAACACAACTGAATCACTCTCATGCACCCTATTGAAACTCTATCGCGACCACCACTGAACATATAAAGTACACCCTTCCCTGAATTGTTTTAAATCACACACACGTTACTGAAACACTCACAAACTGTACAGATTTTTTGTTGTTGCTTGAATTTACCGTTAATAGTAAAATGCTCTTACAGACACACACACACACACACCCCCACCCACACCCACACTCACGCACACACCCCCACACACACACACAAACACACACACACACACACACACACATGCCACGATCCAGTTAAGTGGATGAAAATTTTATGTATCCCTCTCTTGTCTCGTGTATTATTATCCTTGTGTGATTCAATTGAAGAAATGTGTTCAGGTTTTAGGTGAAACAGTTAATAAAGTGTATATTTCTGGTTTACTTGGCGGCCTGGTTATTCTCTAACTCCGGATCAGATTGGTGAAATGTGATGGTAGTGTACTATTTACCTGTCCGGTGCATTCTATTACACCTGATAACGGTTCATTACAATATTTAAGTGTACGTGTATGCGCGTGTGTTATTTACATGTTATTGTAACAAACATTTTCAAATAAAGATTACCCCAACAACAACGTCATGTCATCATGGACTGGCGAGTGACTGTCAGTCTGTCATTTGCTCTTATTTACTACTACTTTTTATAATACTTGAATGAACTGGTGAATCGTGAATCTCTCATGGCAAGATGATAGCCGGGTTTACTTTTTTTTTTTTTTTAGAATGATTTCATTCCGCACTCTGAAGCTCTCTGGTCACCAGTTGATGTACTTAAACAAGTTAGGAGTACTTTAAAACAAGTTCTCGCGTCGCAGACGAGCTCTGGTAAGACGCTGCCATTTTAAAGTGTGAATACAACGACGTCACTATGCATTTGCATCAAGACAAAGCATGCGCAGACCGGACGCAGCCTGGCTGGTCCAACTGGACTGTTTACATGACGCTCGTTCAGATTGGCAAAAGGAATATACCACCTCTGTGAATCTGAATGAAATTCCGCCTTTTTAATTCCGATTGTGGTGTTTATGTGGAGCATTTTCAATCCAATTGGTTATTCCACTCCTTTCTAATGGAAATACATGGCACCATGTAAACCCGGCTTTTGTTCACTGACTGAAGTGGAACGAGAATATCAGCACCGTCACTCACTGAATCGTTCGCGAACGGGAAGTTCCCCTACTTACTCCTTTGTGAACGCCAATAGCATGGCAGTATGTTTAGTAAAGTCCCTCCCTCCATCTGATGCTGGCTGCTGATTGGTCGTTCGCGAAGACTGACGACATGCGCATGGCTGAGCTCACTTCAGGAAGTGATCCGTTCAGTCATGTTCACTAAAAAGATGCGTTCTTTTTTAATGAAACGTACGTGAATGACACAACACTAGTACTCAACTCCCCAGCCCTTGGCACGCACATAGCCCTACACCTATCCTTCGAAACCGTGCCTTGAGAAAACCTATATTGTGATTTAGCACTTTATCAATAAAGTTTTACTTCCTTTACATTAGGGATGTGCGCGACTAGTCGTTTAACCATTTAACCGTCTACGATTTATTAAACGTTTAGTATTTTACTAGTCGGTTAAACGCTGCATTAAGAATCACGAATCTTGTTGCCTCTGTCAACAAGCTGAGCACCAAGAGAGATAATTGCTCCCCCCCACACCCACCCCACCCGCACGCACACATAGTAGGGGGCGGGTCGCTAAGTTTGAGGAAGAAAAGTAAATTCTTAAGATGCCGAAGCTACCACGAAAAACAATGGCACCGTTTGGCAGTGTTTTGATGCAACAGATGACAACAAGGTCATCTGCAGGCTTTGTAAGCATAAACTCGCTTACAACCACTCTCCCGGAGCGACGAGAAACCACATACAAAGTAAATCTCGATGTGAACCAGCAGGTTGATGGCGGCGGGGCCAGGCAGACGAGCATGAGAGCGTTTGTTCCAGCCAGGCACTGCGATGCTCACCGCACAGCAAAGATTACCCAACTAATTTGTAAAATGATGCGCTATGCTGCCGCTTTCTTTTGTTGAGGGCAGACGGTTCGAGTAATTAATGCTGTATATCGAGTCTGAGTACGTGGTGCCATGTCGCAAAACAATAACGCCCCAACTCGAGAGTAGCCATAACCAAATAAAAGAGTAGATACTACGAGCGTTTGAGCGGGTCAGCTATGTGGCCAATGCCTTAACTACAGACGGATGGACGTCCATAGCCACAGAATCTTACATGACTATAACGTGTATAACGTATGTGGACGAAGGACATCTCCGCAGCTGTGTGTGTCATGTGCCTTGGAGGAAAGACACACAGCTGAAAACTTGGCTGCTCTCGTACGGAGTGTGATGGACACGTGACACTAGAAAATGAAGTCTCCGCCTGTGTGCATGATAATGCACCAATGATATGGTGAATGAGACCCTGCTGGACTGGGAGTCGGTACCATTACTCATTACATTATTCATAATAAATGCAATGCATTGCATTGGCAAACGTATCAGAAATGTATTTCTCTTTCAATTGTTCACTTATTCAGTCAGTTGTTGTTACATCAATAGAATTTAAATTAACAAACTGTCCTTAATGTTTGGGCTAAAATAGCCCCTGCTGTAAATACACAAAACATTTGCATTTTAAACTTTGAATTCAATTTGTATTAAATTTCACGTTTTCTTGCTTATAGACTAGACGACTAGTCGCAAATAAAATTTGAGACTAGTCGGCGGGCAAATTAGTCTAAATTCCCATCGCTACTTTACAAACTGAACTGAAAGAGAGAATGTCAAATGAAAAGGAGCGCCATTTACCTGAAGTATAGATCCCTTGGGTAATGGCACAATGATGCTGGCTGTAGTTGGACTCCCTCGGCACGAGGCTGTCAGAGAATCGAACTGAGATGCAGTAGCGCCTGCCGGGAGCGAGGTTCTTCAGAACAGTTCCCTTCAGAGAGTTGGTTTTCTGAAAAAACTGAACCCACCAGTATAGACCACACAGATACATTACAGTACGAGATTAGTGCAAGAAAAATGAAAGCATTCTCCCATATTAATGTGAAACTGTTAGGGAGGGGTAGCAAGCCAAGGTCCTAATCTGGCCGGGGCTAAATTATTTAAGACCATTAAAAACTGTAAATACTGTTAATGTTCTTGGAGAAATTACTCACTTTTATTTTCAATTCATTCAGGAAATACGAACCTTATTTTGCTCCTTTCACCTCTCCAATCTCGTTTCACTCAAAGTGCTTCACACTGAGTGAGCATTCCCCTACTGATGGCACAGCATCAAGAGTAACTAGGGGTGCAGCATCTTGCTCATTGACATTTCGGCATTGTTAAGAATATCCGAACAGGTATGGTCACAAGGGTCGGGGATCCAACCTACAACCTTTGGGCTGGGAGATGAATCCATTTACACTCAATTCTATTGTTACACCCACACCCAGAGTGTGAATGTAGGGCTGCCTATCAACGACGTAATGGGGAAGTTTTCCCCAATCTTACCTTAAAAGAAACAATGTTGTCAGCAGATCCAGACAAGACTGAATCTTTGTAATAAAAAAATAGAGTTAATTTTAAGTTCTGGGATCACTTTCTCTATTGAGTCTACTCCTCCTTTCAATCTGATGTTGTCCTGGACTGTGGTGTGCAGAAAAGCAAGTTCTCTCACAGAGCGATAAATGTAATCATCATAGATTTAAACATTGCTAGGAAAGAAGTGGTTGCTTAAAACGCTGTTAAATATGGATGACAATGTGCACAATTTGGAATGAAAAAAAATCTTTTAAAAGGCTCATACTCTGCTTTTTACTTTAAGACTTCAGAATATAGTATGTGGCTGTGGGCGGTGCCCAAACCCGAAGAGCGTAGGTTGCAAAATCCCTGACGGACATGGGCATCACGCCCTGTTGTACAGAGCCCAAGGGTGCCAGTTTGAGTCCTGTCAAGTAGAGGGTGTCATATATTTGTCATAATTTAACTAGCCACCTTCAGATGAAAATTAGTGCAGCCTCCAGAGCCCAGAAGACAAAAGATGTCTCTGGTAAATGCACATACTGACAGATTTGTCAGGGTACGCCCACTTTTCAAGGTCACACCGCCCAGAGCGCGTACATTTCATGAAGGTCCATAAGTGACACTAATTAAGTAGATGGGAGAACGCAGCCAAAGAAGTGTGTAGTATCAGGCCTTGTGTGCTTAAAGTGAAAGTCAACCCAAACATATTTTTTTCAGGAATATGTTCAATGCAGGCCCACTAGTTGAAACAAGGCAATATGATTCATATGAAATATGAGTTAAAAGCAGCAAAATCCACACGTTTTTAGCCATGTCAGGGGCCGGCCATTTTGTCATTTCTGAAAAATGACATCACATCACAGCCCTCAGGGCTTGGATAATGACCAATCACGGCTCATCTGTTTCCTGAAGCTGAGCTGTGATTGGTCGTTATCTGAGCCCTGAGTTTGTGTGATGTCATTTTCAGTTGACAGAAGTGACATCTGAATGGCTAAAAACGGGTGGATTTTGTTGCTTAACTCATATTCCACAAACACAATATTAGTCAGATTGCTGTATTTCAACTAATGGGCCTGCATAGAACATTAAAAAAATAAGCAAATAGGAAAAAATAAGCACATGGGAAATGTTACATTGGAGTCCAGTTTTATACAGAACAGTAGTGATACGCCCTGTGAGGGGGCGCGACAGGTCAATGACGGATAGAATAGGATGGGAGGGAAAGAGAGCAGGACAAGGGTAGTGGACGCGGAAATGCAGTTGGAGTGTGGTGGGAGTGGCTTTGTCATTTCGAAACACCTGTAGAAATGGAGCACAAGTGAGGGGACAGCAAGATGGTTTGCAAGGTCATAAGAGTTGAGTTTGATAATTAGAGAGTGGCCCCAAACCAAGCTAAGCAATTAAGTCACATGGGTGTGTGTCTACTGACGCATGCAAGTGAAACAAGTCAAAGAAAATGTGAACAACACATTTTCTTAACACTCTGAGTATATTAGTCCTCAACATTACCAGAGCTCTGCCTGCTTCACTGCTCTCGATCCTGAGTTGGTAATTGAGTGAGTTGTACAAGTCCCACAGATGCTGCATTTGAAGCAGAAGGTCCACACACAGATTTTTTCCACAAGGAGTCACAGCCACAACTGGCAGGTCCAGGTGAGCTAAATCACACAAGTTAAAGAGAAAATGAAGCTTGATTAAGCAAGATAACGCCTTTCACCCCGAACACTGCTGAGAAAAAGTATTTGTCACTTCCTAATTTCAGTTACCGTTAGTTTTTTTGGGGGGTTGTCACACTTTAATGTTTCAGAGATTCTAGCCAATTTTAATATCAACACAAGTAAATACAAAATGCAGTTTCAAAATAATTGTGTTTATAAGGGAAATAAATTCAAACCTAGTGAGTCCCTGTCCCTTGTAATAGTGACTCACCACAATTTTTGGAAAGCTGAGTTCAATTATATTGGCCACAACCATACCTGATTACCGCCAGGTTTGTTGAATCAAGAAATCACTAAAATATTCTCTGTTACAAGATCGAAAAAAGAAATGCACCATTCCACAATTAAAAGAAATTCAGGAACAAATGAGAGAAGTTGGTGGAACCGTGGTTTTTGTATGCCACAGTTTTTGTAAGATTCGGTTTCCAATTGTTATTTTTGCCAAAATTTTGGATCAATTTTTATACATTCCGTCGGATTTCATCAATTAAAAAAATATCAAACACATCTGTCTACTTGTATGACTCGGCCACTCATTTCCTGGAACTGTGAACCCACACAAAGCATTCCACACGAATGAACATCTTGATTGAGGTTTTATTTATTTATTTATTTAAGGCTTGTGAACGTGTCGTCACTTAAAATTTATTTAAACTGCTTAAAATATGCATCGATGTAAAAAAAAAAAAAAAAGAAAAAAAATCAAAGAATCTATATCGAAATTTTGATCACAAAAGGATCTGTAATGATAACAGTCGAATCTGTTGTATATTTATTTTTCTATATTATATATTAGATAATATTATATTTATTTTATATTTTTATGTTTAGTTCACTAACAAAACACTGATAAGACACATGTAGCTATAGTCAGAATTATTACTTTTTTTAAGTTACAAAAAAATTACTGTTTGTAACAAAGACAAAATGCATATGTTAAAATAAAAAAAATCTTTTGGTTATAAAATGAGTCTTTCATTTTGATAAAAAAAAAGATTTTTTTTAAATCGAATTGAATTGGTGATTGAGTGACATCCATAGTTGTCACGTTGAATGGGCGCCCATTTTGGGGACGGAGGACGAGTAGTTTTTTTTTAATAAGGACGGACTAAGCAAGTCCCTGTAATTATCCCTAACCGAGACGGGCGCCCATTTCACTGACAACTGACAGAAACGATGCCCAGTCTGTCTTGCGTGTGTAATACGCCAATGCACTACTTCAGATCGAATGTGAAATATCACGACGCGCTGCTTGTCTCGTGGAGGAGGATCACCCGTCCTCCGTCAAAAAAAGTTTACACATCGCCTAGTCTGTCTGACCGACGGTGGTTGTGTTGGCAGCTAAATGCTATCTTGGTTGACAAAAACTGTTGTAAACAATTCAATCCACTCACAGGATACTCCCGTACTCCCGATACGCCCGTAAGTGGATGTGAATCGGAAATTAGCCAGCTAATGACCTTTAAATAATGTTTGTGAATTATAAAACCTCTGCCAAGCCTTTCTCCCACGACGACATGCATGGATGTATTTCTTTTTGTTTGGGGG
>NC_141230.1:1662500-1882500 GCF_054856515.1 Filicampus tigris
ACTTGACCATTTTTTTCCCGTCCGGCCGCGACCCTCCACCCTTGACTTGGGTACCCTTCCGGCCACGACCTCCCGGCCATATTTATAAACATTGTCGGCCTGCGCCCCATTCCGCTCTCCGACTAGCGCTGTGTTTGAATATTCTGATCTCCAAGAAGTACTGTAATGGCCCGAATATAAGATGGCCCTGATTATAAGACGACCCCCTCTTTTTGGTCAAGTTTGAAAAAAGGATTTTTTGAACACCAAATTAATTTTTATACAGAAAATAATTACAGTACATCTGAAACAAATGATTATAACAATATATTTGAGAGAAAAAGCATGTTATTTTGCCTCATTCAAATCTTAATATCTGAACATTTAAATATGTAAACTAAAGTACAATCACATTCGTAAATTAATGGCTTCTGGTTTTTAAAATGTAAATAAACCAATATATTGTGATCAAACAACAAAACTGCAATAACTGCATTAACCATCAAAGTGAAGTCTAACTCTAACTGTAGTCTTGAAACAAATCTGAATAAGGAAAAACATTGCAATAAAATAATGCAAACCGGTTTAACTTGAGAGTAGTTGAGATCTGTCACGACAGAACATTACTCCTCACAAACTATCTGCCTTGCTGTGCACACGTCATCCTCACGTTACAGGGGTTCGCTGTGGCCTAGGGAGTCAAGTTCAGCATTCGCTTCAATGATATCTGGCGCCATCAAGCGTCGTGAATGGGTATAATGTCTAGACCCCGAATATAAAACGACACCCACTTTTTCAGTCTTATTTCAATGCAAAAAACACTGTCTTATATTCGGGCCAATACGGTATTTTAGTCTTGAGTCTCTTAACACACGTATCCTCAAGTTTCCTTTCAAGTGGAGTGACAAAAAGAATAGGCCTCACCTTAGACCACTCACCTATTCCAGTAGGAAGACAGTAGGTGGAAACGCCCATGAGAACTGGTGCCTTATACACTTCCTCCCATTTCTGATAGGAGACCTTAAACCAGAAGGTGAGCTTGCTTGGCAAGTGATACTAGACTTGAAAGAAATCGTAGGGTTGGTTGTGGCACCTGTTCAGACCCAAGAGATAATTGCCTACCTTGATATCAAAGTGTCTGAGCACAGACAGAGACTAAGTGATCTTATCCCAGGTGAGAGACTGAAACCTAAACACCACTATTTTGAGCACTACCCACACTTGATTATGTGCGTTGGGCCTCTTGTGGGTGTATGGACAATAAGATTTGAGGCTAAACACAGTTTTTTTTAAACAAGTTGCAATTTCAGGAATATTGCACTCACTCTGGCAACCAAACACCAACAATTTAATCAGTTATCATTTGTACTCATCTAGTCTCAATGCGACAAAGTGATGTTCTGAATGAGGAGGTTGTAGTTGCTCTCAGACAGAAATATCCAGACATTAGTCAAGTTAATCTCAAAAAGAATGTCACCACTAAGGGGATCAATTACAGAAATGGAATGATGGTTGTATGTAATTCAACTGCTGGAATGTCTGAATTTGCAGAAATTCTGCAAATTTGTATCGTGGGAGAGGAGTTGAACATCATAGTTCGTTTTTATTTTGTTTGGTATCAGGATCATTTCAGAGCCTTTCAGTTGGCCTTGTTACGAGATAGAAAGGTTGCTCTAGTTCAATTTGTGGAGCTAAGAGATTGCTACCCACTTGTGGCCTACACAGTTGGATCCAGATGGATGTTGACCCTGAAGAGACAAATCATACTCACAGGTATGATTTTCATATACTACAGTGCTGTGAGAAATTCCTCTAAGAGAGTTTGTGGGAAGGGTAGAAGAGAGGAGGGTAGACTCTTCCCTTGTCACCTTTCTTAGCTTCCACTCCTTCCTCACTCTCCAAGTCTACCCTCCTCCTTGCTTTCACCCTCTACTCTCATAAAAGTTTTATGTTTAATAATTTCAATTTTTCAGTGCCGCCCAGCATCTCCCCAGCTGATTAAATCACAAGGTCAAGTTTTTTCACTAGGTAGCAAAAAACTAGGCAAAATACAATTTGAGTCAGTTTTATACTTTAAGTGGAAATTAACCCATACATATTTTTTTCAAGAATATGTTCCCAGCAGGCCCACTAGTTGAAACACAGCATTCTGATTAATTTGGGGTTTGTGGAATATAAGTTAAGCAGCAAAATGCACTCATTTTTAGCTATCTCTGGGGGCGGCCATTTTGTCTTTTGTCGAAGAAAATGACATCACAACTGCTCACAACGACCAATCACGGCTGACCTGTTTTCTGAATCTGAGCCGTGATTGGTCCTTGTGAGCAGTTGTGATGTCATTTTCAGTCGACAGAAGACAAAAATGCCGCCTCCAGAGATGGCTAAAAACGAGTGTTTTAACACGTTTTAACACTTATTCCACAAACGCAATATTTATCAGAACGCCCTGTTTCAACTAGTGGGCTTGCATAGAACATATTCTTGAAAAAAAAAATGTTTGCGTTGACTACCCCTTGTTTTTAACAGGCTCACACTCCACTATTTTCTGACTGAAAAACTGCTTCATTTCCAGAACCATACTGTTTTATTTAAATGATTTATCAGGTGCACACTGGGTGTCAATTTAAATATGTGAAAACAAGACTACTACTTAAAAGGCAAATTGTCTGATTTTTAAATGTTGTCACGTTGGCAGAAAAGTGCCCAATATTTAAGAATGTAGTACTGCTCAGCTGATTAATCACTTAAACGCATAGTATATACAGGAAATAAAGATCCCCAAATTGTGCGTGTGGTGGGAAGCTATATTTACGTTGATTAGCATCTGCTGGTTCAGCCGCCGTATGCCAAGTGCCGGATCATGTCTTTTGCCATCATTTTATTAATAAACAACTATACAATCACGCTACATCTACATGACTAACTTATTCAATAATTGATCACCTGATATGAAGTGATCGCTCTACACGCGATAACCACCACTATGAGAAGGAACCCACTTTTCTGTCTCATTTGTGGCACATTTAATGGCTACTCTGATCCGTTCCCTAGGCCTTGGTTCGTCCTTTGGTAGCCTGTAGAATGCTCGTCCCTTCTTTTGCCTTTTGTTGTGGCCCCCTTGTGCACGACAGCTGTCTACCATTGTAAAAGTGTGGCGTTTGCTTTTTACTAAAAGTAGTGGATGCGTTTTGTCTTCTGCCAAAATGGCAGCGGTAACATGTGCATTGTGGGGATGTGTGACGTTTAAGGAGCTCTTTTTGCATCACTGATCTCAGATCAGAATCAGTGGGGGGGTTCTGGTCCTGTATTTGTATATCTGTGTATTTTTGGTTGCTGGCATGTCAACTGCATTTTTTATTTATGGCAGGTAAAGGCTTCATTGGGAAAAGAGCAGTCTCTGCAGTCTCCCCGGAAATCCCTGCGTTTTAGTGAAATACAGAACCTTACTCTCAGTGGAGTCAACCCATAAACCTGTGAGAACAAGACAACTACTTTAGGGATAATTGTCAGATTTTTAATTGTTGTTGTCACCTTGAGAAAAGTGCACAATTTCAGAGTAGGCTGTGTACAATCTCATGTTTTCCCCCTGGCTTTTAAAAGATGATCAATGTTAAGGTCATTGTTAGCTTGAACCTGGATCCATCTCATTCTCATGAACGCATATATACAGTGCCTTAAAGACATATCTTCAAACTAACAGTTGGCCAAAGGATGAGCTGCTTGGATTTTGATGGAAGTAAATATGGTCCAGCGTGTTGGGGCATTTGTACAGTGAAGCCATTAGGTAGCAGGTAGAAATAAAAACAGTATTTGGGGGAGATTATGAGGCGACGCTTTAATATCTAATTAATTGTCTCTAATTTCATGGAGACATCACAGACATCACAAACATCACAAATGATGACGTCACGTCATAACCTGTGCGTAAAAAATGAATGTATCTGAGCCGTGGCTGAATTACTACGATCGCCATAAATGTCCACTTTATGCTTCATGTTTTAAGGTGGATTAAATTAAAGTAAAATATAAAGTCAATAGTGTTACTCAAAACAACTTTGTAGATTCGATCCCCTGCAGCCAGCAGTTTCCCTCTGCCTGCGCGGAGCACATTTTGGGCTCTGGATGACGTCAATGTCGGATATATGCGACCTGGCCGTTCAGACCGTGAACGCATTGGAAACGATCGGATACGTATCCGATCTAGGACCACATATGAAAGCGACCCAGGTCGCATTTGAAAAAAATCGGAGTTGAGCCGTTCAGACTGTCATAAAAAAATCAGATACAGGTCGCATATGGGCAAAAAAATCCGATCAGGGTCGCATTTGGTGTGGTGCTGCGGTGTGAACCTAGCCTAAGTGGATGGCATCAAGACTGTGGGAGACTTGTATTGCAATGATCTTTTGTCTGATTTTCAACAACCTTCGTCTTAATATAAATTGCAAACTCACGAACTTTTAAAATATTTTTAAATTCGGGATTGGATCCGAAAGAATTCAAGAATTCAACTTGCTCCCCCACCTTTGAGTGAGTTTACTATGTTAAGATCCAGCATCAGTGGGAAAAGAACCAGAGCCTTCACTAGAGGTGATTGTGCAGTACCACATAGACAAACTACTTTCAGTAATCAGGTTTTATCAGTTAAAGGTACTGTGGTCGGGAATGAGATCCCTATTCAAATAAGAGACTGCACCACTCTAAGCACTTTTAAAGTCAACCAAAAAAAAGTGGCTGAAAAGAAACCAAATTTGTGAGCACTAATTTTAAATCAAGCTTCTATGTGCCCTCCTGTTAGTATTGTTATCATAAATTCAAATTTTTGTTTTGTATGTCACTGATGTGTCAGTTCTATGTGCCGATTTCTTTCTGTCCTTCTCTTTATTGTTGTTGTTATTGTAATGTTACTTCTTTTTGACCTGCTAGGGACTTTGTGCATGACACAAAGGTGTGACTTCCTCCATATTGAATTGCAATCTGCTCATTTATGACAAGCTATTGTCTACATGCAAATGGCAGACACATTTGGGATGCATGCATGCATGCATTCAGAATGGCAAAACTTGTTGAGTCAATCTCAGACAGTTTTGATTTCCCAAAACACAGGTTAATGCAATTTAACATAGTTTACTCCGTTGAGGCTACATAAGGGTAATGAGAATATTTCAGCAATGTACCAGAGATATAAGGTTGTAGAGGGTTACTTGTTACATATGCTATGGGAATGTTCGCATTTGAGAAATAATTTGTATTTTACCATGTCCACGGTGTCAAAGCTCAATGATTCTGACAAACCTAATGATCCTAGGATTTGGTTGTTCGGCGACGTTACTCTGCTCAAAGTGAACTAAAAAAAAAAATTGTGATTAGCCAGCACTGACGGGAAAAAAAGACTTGTCAATTGGAAACCTGAAATGTCACCATCAGAGTCACTGGTTGATCTTTCTTCTTATTTTATGCCAGAAAATATATTGTATGGGAATACATTAGGAGAAAACCTGCAAGCTCTGAAAAAAATCTGGGGAAATTTCCTTGAATTTATGCCATCACTATCTCCTATTGGGTGACATGGCATTTCTTTATTTAACAGGGGTTGGTTGTCAGTGTTGTGGTACAAATATTCTATGTTAACGGAATTGTGGTATATCATCTGCCGTGTTTTTTTCCCTTTTTTCTTTTGTGTAATTTCTTCTTGAAATCTTGACCTCGTTTACAAAAAAAAAGAGATTGGATTTATGTATGAACACTGTTTCAACAAGAAAAACAGTTTAACACATACAAAACTATGAAAATTAAACTGTCACTAACTGTCTTTGATGGGCTGGAATCCAGGGTGGATCACTGGTCGAGAGGCCTGAGCTTGCCGCTTGGCTGTAAGCTGAGTTATGTAGACCTGCCTTGGATCGGAGAAGGCCTCTGTCATGTTGCAAACCAATGGGTACTGGACATGCTGACAGCCAGCCACTGGGACCCAGGCAGTTCCCCTGTAGGATGAAATAACATGACAAATTTAAGATAAGCCAGACATCTTTTAATTAAGGAAAATTGAGGAATAGTGGGTCTGTGTATTCTAATCAAATTTAATGCATCTTGAGCAATGTGATACATGAATATGCAAGAACGCACACTAAACTTGAGCTCCATATGATAAATGCATGACTAAAAAGAGACTCTTTAATGGTCCCAAAAATAGAGCATTACTTTTCATTCAAAACTCAATCCAATACAGTACTACCTTGAAGAATGAAGCAGTCAATCTTGTGACATTTTCATATCATGCTGGCTACAGTACACCGCAGTAGTGGTAGTTTGTACTGTTTTACACAAAGGGCCACCGAGTGAAGATGAACTGTCCTATGTTTTAAATGCACATCATTGTACAATATTGTACATTACTGGATGATTTCATTTTACACTTGACACTGTGACAGTTCGTAATAAAGAAAATGTAAGATTACTACCCCTCCTGATTTGCCAATAGTGTTTTATTATTTTCATCCTAATATTAGACTGATTAACATCTGGTCAGGAGATCACACTCCTTTGCCTCCCTGGTAAGGTGATTTTGGAGAAAAAGGTCAGACACCCCTAAAATTTGTGACAGTTTAAGAAATTTTTTCATCGACTCGTGCATGTGCATATGTATAAATTTTCAGATTTTCAAAAATGATCATTATTGAATGTTTTTTGTAAAATTGTAAAATTGTGAAAATTAGTGGACATGCATAACTTAACCCCGCAGTGTACTGAATCTTATGAAAGTTGTAATATGCCTGTACACATCTGTATGCAGTACTGTATATTCTTATATAGTATTTGTAGCGCGTGCGCAACATTAAAAAAGAAAACTAAACATGATATACAGAACTGCTGGAGCTGCCATTGTTGCGTTATAACTACAATCTTTCTCACTATCGCTCGCGTTATTTTCGAATGGCTGCTGTCTCGTGATCGGAAATCAGCTTTAGTAGATGGAATCAAGGTCACACGAGAATCTCACGAGGCACGAGAATAAGAATCTCGCGAGAATGAGCAGGCGAAAGTTTGCAAATGGCAGTAGCAACGAAGTACAACTCCATTAAAAAAAATATGGTGCTATTTAAAAAAAAGTAAACATGATAAAATTGACATTGGCCTTACAGATTCGCGATGTACGGCGTACATGTTTGAAAAGGTGTTTCCACCTGTACAAATTACACCAAAAGCGTACAACTTGACAGGTACGGAACATGAATATTTACTTTGCTTACTTTTAAGTTGATTTACAGCGTGCGCCCCTACATTTTCTATTTCAGCTAGCAAAATTTCAAGTCAGGGGCCACTGTGCTCCGAGTAAAAAAAAGGTGTAAAGACCTGGTCAGACGGAACCTCAGATTCATGAGGAGCAGCGTGGTTTCTGTCCTGGCAGAGGAAGAGTGGACAAGCTGCCTCAGAAGGGTCTTGGAAGGCGCATGGGTGTTTGTGGAATTGGAGAAGTGGTTCGACTATATCCCTCCGGACGTTCAGGTGGGGGGTATTCCCTGAGTATGGGGTACCCGACACACTAAAACGGGTTGTTAGCTCCTTGCAATCACCAGTGTCAGAGTTTTGTCTATAAATCAGATTAATTTACAGAAAGTGCTGGACGGTGTCAAGACTGCCCTTTGTCACCAATTCTGTTCATCAACTTAATAGACCTAATTTTAAGATGAAGTTGAGGCGTTGACAGGGTTTCATGCAAGGTTAGCTTATGAAAATGAACTAAACAACAAAAACTAAACTTGTGAAAACAATTTTGCTCATGAAATAATCGCAACCTGACCCCGGATAAGAAGAAGAAAACGGATGGATGCATTGCATTTCTGCTCATACTTTTACAACAATAAAAAGTTGTAACATTACTTAAAACACTGTATGGCAAATTGCTATGATGGCAACAGTTTGGTCTATAAAACTAATAACGTTTTTAAAGACTGGTTACGTTTGCACTTCAAGGTACCACAGTACCCATGAGAATTGTCTACCTTGGTATAAAGCTGGGATTTATGTCACTGAACTAAAATATTACATAAAAATCAACAATGAAGAAACTCACACATCTGTATTGATACTGATTTGGTAATAAATATCTGCAGGTGTGCCTGGTCCAGGTTCCCATGTTAGCATATGAATGAAATTAATGGAGCTGATTTCCACGTTGACTGGTTGGGGAAGTTCACCCAAGGCTGAAAAACAAACACAAGGGATCCATGTAATGTATTGCATGTGTTCCTGATCTCTTTACAAGTGAAATGCTTAAGTCCTTCTTAAATGTAACAAACCATTCTGTGTTGTTACGATGACTGCACAGCTACGTGTTGATGAAACTGTGCTTTGTCAATAAGCAAATGAAAAAGATATTCGGCGCATGAATCAATGGTAACTATGAGGAGCAAACGGTTAAGTCAAACTCAGGAATAATCCACTGAGGTTTTTTTTTGTTACAGTTAACTGTAACAAATAAAAATTCCACAAAACCTATATTTGACGTCAAGTATACTCTATCTACTTTACTGTTGATAAAATCATTACAAGCTTAATCTATTCTTTAATGATACAACGTGAGCACTGAAAAGATTACGTGTAATGAAACCCTGATCAATTATTTTTGACAATCGTGATGAAATATTTTCTATTGAGATAGTCTTCTCGATACTTTAGAATTTAATCAATTTGAACTTGTTCACGTTCAATATATCGGTGCCACACTGCTGCATCTCGCGTGCGTATTACAACTGGTGTCAGACAAGAAGTAAAACATTAGAAATGTAATGTTCAGTACACACCTGAGAGAAGACGGGGAAGTGATGTAAGCGCCCAAAAGATAAAAATCATGTCAGTACTGTCTCCCGGCCGTCTTTCTGGTTCTTGCTGTAATGTACTCTAGACTCTTCCACTTTCAGAATGAGTCTGTCCG
This sequence comes from Filicampus tigris, assembly GCF_054856515.1. NCBI lineage: Eukaryota > Metazoa > Chordata > Actinopteri > Syngnathiformes > Syngnathidae > Filicampus > Filicampus tigris. The sequence continues at coordinate 1,671,412 of NC_141230.1, forward strand.
GACAATTTTTCAATTTGACTGTGTCTTCTTGAGGTAAACCACATTATGTTGTGTACACAGGCTTACTAGCTGCTTTCGACGAAAATAACCCACATCTCAAAGACAAACAAACAAAAATAACAACAACAAAAAACAACTTGTTAAACGAACCTTGCACTTGGTCATACTAAGCGACTATAGGTTATAATATGACTCGTTAGACAAGAGTTAACACGAAATAATTAATCAAGTTTACGTTAAGTGAAATGAAATATTAGATATCGCAGCTACCTTCAGTGAAAGCGTTTCCACGTTCCAATATTTGTCCCACACCCAGGCTTGAAGTGTTCGCAAAATGGATGCATTTAAAGACCTACTGTACAATTCTCATACTGTACAATGAAATTCGATATCAAGTTTATCAAACAAGATAAAGGATGTATTTCACATATAATGTAAAAATATCCATAGTTATTTGTGCGGGATGATTAATTGTTCTTTACAGAAATAAACATGAACGGAAACTAATTACTTTGTGCTGCGATAGTGTAATTCTTAGAGGTCCAATTGCTTTGTTGGTTAGTGAAGGCACCTGATTGGAAATCACATGATCGCGTCATGTGGTAATATACAGACAAAGATGCATCTTTGAGCGTGTCAGCCAGTTGCTGCAATACGCCTGCATATCCGCCATATTAGATGTGGCAGATCTTCCAGTGAACTCATTCATTCATTCATTATAAATACCGCTTATCCTCACAAGGGTCGCGGGCGTGCTGGAGCCTATCCCAGCTGTCTTTGGGCAGTAGGCGGGGGACACCCTGAATTGGTTGCCAGCCAATCGCAGGGCACACAGAGACAAACATCTGCACTCACAATCACACCTAGGGGCAAGTTAGACAGTCCAATCAACTTACCATGCATGTTTTTGGAATGGGAGGAAACCGGAGTACCCGGAGGAAACCCACGCAGGCACGGGGAGAACATGCAAACTCCACACAGGGAGGCCGGAGCCGGGATCGAACCCACGACCTCTGAACTGTGAGGCGGACGTGCTAACCAGTCGACCACCGTGCCGCCGCCCTGTGGCAACACACCTGTTTCAAATGATCAGCTCATTAACAAGATTTGCAAAAGCCCGATGATGAGACTGATGATTTGAATCAGGTGTGTTGCCGTAGGGATAAACCTAAAACAGGCTGGATTGTAGCTCTTGAGGACCGGACTTGGCCACCCCTGCATTATCGGATGTCATGTTTCATATAGCTTTCGTGATATTGAAGATTGGGTCGTGTTTATTTACTTGCGTACCTATTTACAGTAAGTTCCTGTGTGGGCGGAAGGACCTGGGTGGTACATGGATGATACGGTCAGGCAACACGGAGTAGAGCCACACACTTTTTTTTAACCTCTCTATCTGTTCAGATATTTTAGTTTTTTGCCCTCCGAACGAGTTTATGAGAAGCACACAATGGTCACAACTTGTGTTTGTTTTTGTTGTTTATTGAACAATAACCACAGGTCATAAACCTGAAACAAAACAGATAAACATGACTTCAATATGATTGTTATCTTCTAATGAATTAAACATATTATACTAATAAATAACATTATAAACAATTGATTATTATATAAGAGATATATATAACTAGTGTCTATTAATGTGGAAAATGTATAGCACATATCGTCTTTATTTTAACAACAGATTTTTATTTCATTTTAATCACAAAACGTATTCGAAATACTGTACGGTAATCATTTCCAATTATAATTAACTACATTACCCATAATGCGTAGCGCTACCGACTCATGCGCACAACGGCTCCTTGCCACCTGTCACCGGTAACCAGTTATGTATGGAGGTAAATTTGTGGGAAAAAAATGTATGTTCTTTTTCTGAATTGTTAAAAATATTCTTGTTAATGCGATGTCTGTAACGCGGAAACACAATTCATGTAAAAATAAGAAAAATGACAAAAATGAACACTTGTTTTTCACAGGACAGTGAGGATATAAAAAGGAATGGAATTTGAAATCAATCCAATCATGCTTTTGTTTCTTTTTAGGAATACTCTGAGAACATACACCAAGAACAAAATTACAAGTACAAGAATCCTATCAGTTAATATACTTGCATGTATAAAAAATTGTGCAATATATGCAAAAAACAATGTTGAGAAGAGAGGTGTTGCTCTCATAGGTGTGATTCCTTGGATGCCCTGCCACAGACTGTGTGCATCGCTGCTGTTTTTCAAGTGGGAGGTGATCATTTGGTGTGGTCTTGTTTTGCTTTGCTCTTTCTGTTCTCAGACTGGATTCATCCCCACCTCTGAAGGCGATGTCCGCTGGCCTTCAACAGCCTGTGGACAGCCAATCGCAGGCCACACAGAGACAAACATCCGCACTCACAATCACACCTAGGGGCAATTTAGAGTGTCCAATCAACTTACCATGCATGTTTTTGGAATGTGGGAGGAAACCGGAGTACCCCGAGGAAACCCACGCAGGCACGGAGAGAACATGCAAACTCCACACAGGGAGGCCGGAGCCGGGATCGAACTGTGAGGCGGACGTGCTAACCAGTCGACCGCCGTGCCGCCCGTCTTGAGATCAGCATGATTAAAATCTCTAGCAAGGATGATGAAGCCATCAGGGTGTGCTACGTGTTGTTCACTGATGGCCTGGTACAGTTCATTGAGTGCTGAGATCCTCTCACTGTTTCTAGACTTGAGTTTGATGTAAACAGTGACTAGCAGAATCACGGTAAACTGCTTCAGCAGGTACAAAAGACGGCACTTTATGATCATGAACTCCGCCACTGGTGAACAGTGTGTGCATACTACCACAGTGTCTCGGCACCACAGATGTAAACACAGACTCCGCCGCCGCAAAGTCTTCCCTCCATTTCCGATGGCCCTGTCTGCTCAATAGCATGCTAGCTGCTCTAGTGCACAGCAGAATCAGGAACATTGTTCACATAGCCATATCTCAGTAAAAACAATCACACAGCAAGTCCTCAACTTTTGATTTGCTGACCTCTGCAGTCGTGTATGTTCCATTTTGTTGTCTGGGGACCGCACAGTAGCCAGGAGGATAGATAGGCGGGGATGGTTGGATAGAACTTGTAGAACTTGGTTTTAGTCACCATACGACAGTCAATTTCCTCCCAAAACAAGTGTGCAAGTGTCACCTGTGAAAGCAGATTCTCAGAGTTTCCATGGATGTTCGTGGCATCATGATTGGCCTGGATATGTTCACGTGGTCTCTAGTACTGGCGAATCGAATCAAAAAGATAATTTACAATATGCCAATACAAAACAATACACACATTTGCTACTGTTTGCGAGAAGTAAAACTAATTGTGAACATGTTTGTGATGTTTTATTAGACCTGATGAAACTCAACATTTGCTACCCTGCAATCACTCGCCGCTCAATGAGATATGGCCTTTAGGCTATTCAGTTATGGGCATTGAAGGAATTGTAAAGGAAACCCTGTGCATTCGAATGCTATACCTTGATCCCCTTATCCTAGAATCACCCCTGGTACCCGGCATTCAAAATTAACAAGAAACTGAAGCAACAAGAGTGTCTAGTAATTTTTCCATGATTGTATGTGTAAGGTAGTGACTGCCACAAGGTGTCGCCCTTTGACCATTTGTTGTTCTAGTAGACATGCATGTCTGTAATTTTTGTCCCTGTTGGGACCCAGTAGTATTGCATGTATCTGCGTGCAGCGTCCGTCTTGTGGCAGTCTGTCTATATATTTGATTTTGAAAAGGTGAGTGTCGCTGCTATCGTCATCCATTCGTTATCATTAGCTTGATATTCTATCCATGGTTTATGTTCAGTTAATTAATATTGTTTTTAATGTGTGTTGACATGCCTATTTAGTTTATGTGAATGAGATAGAAAATATCGGTTGGGAGATTTGCTGTGTTTTGAGTTCTTGAGAAATCAAGTGTTTTATGTTGTATTTTGTATTTATATATTTCACTGCACAATTGTGATGGCAGTCTGTCTTTGATTTTGAAATGGGAATTAAAGCGCGATCGTCTCAGCCACAATCTGAATCCCGTGCTGTTTTCTCTCCGCATCACCACGCGCCCACAACAACACAATGCAGAGCTCATCAGTGCGCGGGGGCCTGTCGCGGAATGTATGGGTTACATATGTAACACTGTTTCAGAAGCATATTAGCGTCCCACATATCCTAAGAATTGTTCTTCCCCCAGCTTATCATATGTCTCAACATCATCACACCTACACTCATAGTCAGTCTCACCAAAAGTACACTCTGTTGATGTTAAGTCATCTGATTCAATTTGCTTGTCAGTGTGGAACAAAATTTGCTTTGTGGCTGTGAACATTAAAGGTTCCTTATCAGACAGCCTCAAAGAACGGGCAAGTGAGTCATCAGTATTTAGTTCGCATATGGTTATAGCAGTCAGGGTCACTGATGATAGGTTGACATTTTCAAACATGTTGACAGTCTTCTCATTCATTTCCTCTTCCGACTCAAATATGAGTTGCTCCTTGACTTCCATTTCAGGCTGCCGAGACAAAAATGCATCATTTTGAACTGCAGTCTTGAGTTGATCGAGCTCTGCTGGAAAGGTCTCAGAGGATAAATCAGCTGTATCTGCTTCAGCGCGTGACCTAACAGTCAAACTTGTCCTTAATATATCACAAGAGTAACGACAGGAACTTTCCCTTGAGGAATCTTCAGCATCTCTGTTAATGTAGAAATTACTTCCTTCATTTTCTTCCTCCTCTTCATCAACCTCCTCCTCATTTATCACTGAGCATGTGATTCTGTGGGCAGGATATAATGCTGTGGTAGTGTACTTCTTCTGTTTGTATGTGTCTGAGCAAACTGAGATCATATCAGGGTTGGTTTCCTCTACTGGCAGAGATATGCCATACATGAGGCCCATCTGGGGTGGGAAAAAGAAATAGCAATTAGTACTTTTGTGTGACCAAAATGTACTCTTCAAATTGTTTCAAGTCAGTCCAAGCTGAAGCATGACCACTGCACGGATCTTGGACACAAACCAGTGTTACCGCTGTTGGAATGTTTAGCAGGTCTCTTGGGCATAAGCCCAATTAGCATTTCTAAACCCACTACTTACTCAATGCGTGTTTGTTTTATCTTTCAAAAAGACAGCCCGGACACCCTGTGGAGGAAACTCATTTTGGCCGCTTCTTTCGGTCATCACCCACAGCACATGGCCAAAGATGAGGGTAGGAACGTTGACCAGTAAAGGAGTAAAACAAAAATTCAGCTCAGCTCCTTCATCAGCACATCAGACTGATACAGACCCGGAGAGGGCACTCCACCTTTTTCCGACTGAGAACTAAGAACTAATCTGAGACTATGGTCTCAGATTTAAAGGTGCTGATTTTCATACCAATTGCTTCATACTCAGTTGTGAACCGTTCCAGTGAAAATTTGATTTGAAACCAGACCCCGTCCATGCAGGTTATGAAAAGAAGTCCAACCCTCACTGGAAACAAATCTGACTTACTGACGGCAATACGGATCAAATTCTGACAACGATCATACAGGGACCAAACAGACCGTATCAGGGGGTTCGGTACCACATACTTCCAAAGCACCCTTCACAAAACTACCCGAGGGACACAATCAAACGCCTTCTCCAAGTCCACAAAAAAAGACAGGTTGGTCGAATTCCCGTGCACCCTGAGGAACCTGCCGAGTGTGGAGAGCTAGTCCACTGTTCGACGGCCAGGACAAAAACCACTCCACCCCTCCTGAATCTGAGATTTGATTTCCTGTATTCCTCCTCTCAAGAACCCTTGGATAGACCTTACCAGGAAGGCTGAAGGGAAGGCCCCAGTAGTTGTAACAGACTCTCTGATCCCCCTTTTTCATGATTTTTTTAGTACAATTTTTTATAGTGCTATTTACAAAATCTTCCATACTTTTTTTTCTGGGAGGCTGGAACCGATAAAGGGCATTTCCATTCACTTCAATGGAGAAAGGTGATTTGAGATAAAAGTGTGGTTTCCCTGCGGCGTCGTACAAGGGAAAGAAAATATAACATATAATATGCTTATGGTACTAGGGGTGTCCCGATATAACTTTTTGCACTTCCGATACGATATCGATATTGCGTCCTACAGTACCGTCCGGTACCGATATCGTCCGATAGGACATCAGTAGGAATAATATATACTATAATACATACATAGTAATCGTCTGTAGGCCAATTGATTGATTGATTTTAAACGGGCTTCCGTTAACGTTTCTGACTACTAACGTCAACAAACTACCACTTGTGCACCCCTCTCGGCTGTGCGATATTTAAAACGAAAGACTGACTCACTGCGGCGTGTAAGCGTCTCCTTTTAGCACCTTCCAGGACCTTTTTGGACCTTTATGTACCCTGTGCTTCGTCGCATTTAAAGAAGACGCATTTGGTCTGGCCTTCAGTATTGTAACATAGGGAAAACATCACTTCCTCTCGCCTGTTCCTTCACTCAAATATGTCCTCCACTCCACAACTTAATCTAACAATACTATTGTTACAGAAACCTCGCCTCACCGCGAAAGTAGACGATTACATAGACGGAAAAAATGGGCTTCCAACTATGCTGAGTCCGACTATTTATTTTAAGTTTCCCATTTATCGTTGATTGCCTACAAAATGGGCGTCCGTCATAGGCCGATAGACGGACCGGTCCGTCACATACAGTAGGTGGAGTGCCCAGCTCTGGTATTCTGCACATTATTAGACATTAATCTCACGATGAAACATCACTTTGACCCACGGTTAGCCTCAAGTACAGTTGCATTGAAGCGTCGGGAATCTGAGCGTTTAGCGGGTCATGTCATGTCATCTTCAAAACCGCTTATCCTATACAGGGTCGCGGGGAGGTGCTGCTAGTTGTAGTTCCAGATCACCCGTTTTGTGTGTTTTGGAACCGGCGTTGGAGAGGTACAGAGGCTCGACAGTGGGGGCTTGCCTAGCTAGCTTTTAGCTGAGCTAATTAGCACAGCTCCATAGCCCCGTTTTTGTTTAGAACACAGTAAAAAAAAGGAAAAGGCTCACTCTCCGGCGGCCATCTGAATCCACCATCCCAGAGGTGGGGCCACAACCGTAGTGCCGGGTGACCGACGAGGGACCTCTACAGCTACGGCTCTCATTCAAGTGAATGCCAGCAGCCCGTGCGCTCGTGAAAATGTTTTCCCAAAGCTTCAATATTTCTAATAAAAGTGGTTTTGGAAGGACTCCCACACAATCAACATCCTCTTCGTTAGCTCCTTCACACGCGTAGTTGTTTTGATCACATCACAGGCTGTGCATGCTAGATCCAGATGCTGTTGGATATAAGACCAGGAGCGGAAGCCGGAAATGACTGCTTGTATATGGGTGCTAATACCGGAGATTTTGGATGTAGACTGATATAATCCAATATTGTTTTTTGGGCTGCAACTGGACAAATATCCGATATCAATATCGGATCGAGACACCCTTATATATTACTATGGGAAAGATTGTTGTATTCTTCCTGACAGCCTCTAGTTATGCATATCGTTGTTGTCCTGTGTGTTGGAAATTTCAGCAGGTCACTCACTTGGGATGTAAACTTAATTATTAGTTCACAAAAAACAACTATTTTCCAATGCGTGTTTGTTTAACCTTTCAAGAAGGCATCCAATGTAAATAAAGATTCACACAAGTTGATCGAATTTGCGCGTCTATTTCTTTCAATATCTGAAATACAGGAATGAGACAAGGTCAAATCTGGACTTCTTTCCATACCACGCAAACACTTACACTTGTTGAAGGCGAACTGAGAAAAGGGCGCTGTCAAAGATGCAACCCTCACATATATAGTGTTGTCCTAACAGATAAATCTAATCCAAAATATTGGTTCTGATCTTCTCCATCTATGGTTTATCACTTCAAGGACTAGGTCATCTGGCTGCAGACATCCTTGGTTACTCCTACCCCTGTCAGGTATCCCTCAAAGTAGGAGTGGGCGATCTGGCCAAAATATCATATCACGATTTTTTAAAAATAAAATCACGATCACGATTTTATCACGATTTTTTTTTACATTGTTTTTTTAAGACTAATTTGCACATTTCTGACCATTTTCCTCATGTTAAAATGTATATAAAACTCAAAGAAAAAAATGACATTTTAAGCCAGCTAAGCTTTCTGAACAGGTTTTAATTTGAATAGTTTTTTATCAAAATGTGCAGTGAATGTGAATGAACACAGCTCGTAATGCGGGTCTAGTACTTTGAAGAGTCTTTCAAACCTCTCGTTTTCCACTGTTTTAATGGGAATCATGTCTTCAACAAGGTAATAACAGGGTTCTTGCACCATTTAAAAATTTAATGATTTTTAAGACCTTAAAAATATAATTTAAGACAATCTCTGTTGAAGAAAAAAAAAATCACTGTAAACAAAGAGTTTTTTTCTTCAAATAAGGAGACTAATATGAAAAAAGAACACCTTCCAACATTTAATGTAAAGCAGTTTCCATTGTTAATAAGTCCTCACAACAGCCTTTCTCAAGCCAAAAGGTTGAAAAAACATCCATCCATCGATTATTCAAACCACTTATCCCCACAAGGGTCGCGGGCCTGCTGGAGCCTATCCCAGCTGACTTCGGGCAGTAGGCAGGGGACACCCTGAACTGGTTGCCAGCCAATCGTGGGGCACACAGAGACAAACAAAAAGTCACACTCACAATCAGACCTAGGGGCAATTTAGAGTGTCCAATCAGCCTACCTTGCATGTTTTTGGAATCTGGGAGGAAACCGGAGTACCCGGAGAAAAAAAAACATGCACGATGCCCCCGCGGGAGAGATGCTAACGGAAGAGGTTTATTTAAAGACAATTAGCTGGCTAACTTACTATTCAAACCCGCTGCGGACACGCTTCAAACGCGCCACTTACTCACATACTTACCCATGTAGTGTATGGACCTACTTTTCCAGGCGTAGTTATTCACCCTGTGATTTCCTCTGTGCACCGCGACGTGCGCGGAGTGATATAATTTGAAGTGTTATCAGTGATTCAACTCGTCTGTAAATGAATGCCGTGTACGCAATAAAAAGAAGCTGAACTCCAAGACTTCTCCAAGTTATTAAGTTGTGAAAGACACAACAACCCAGCTGCGTGTACTTACTTCCATTGCGAGCCATGGGGTTGGTTTCGTCGTATTGTATAATTATTTGGGTCCAACAGACAAGTCTTCAAGCAACAAGTTACCTATTTTCCACACTCTCCTCCTTCACACTTCTCTGCCTTCAAAATAAAAGCATGCCAGCAAACCACTACACAGCAGGCTTGCTCCGGCGTATTTCCGGAAGTAGGGAAGTGCATGATGTGCCAGTGTCATACTTGAGTGCTGCGCGCAGCTTGATTTTCCTCCCGGACACAATTTGTTTTGAAAGAAGCCTAAAAATAAGCCTTTCACCGAGTAGGCCGAGATGAAATTTGGCTGCCTCGCGAGCACGTCACACGCATGAGGCCCGATTAGTGGGCCGGACTAAAATCCACTTCCGGCCATGCTTAGTCCAGCCATTTTTTTAAATTCGTCACCCCTCCCCCCAAAAATGGGCATCCGGCCGGGCCGGAGGGTCCGACCGCTATGGCCCAGGGACGGACTGCCCAGCTCTGGTTATACGCGTCAGCGGCTTTGCGCCGCCATAGAATTTTTTAGAATGAAATTTTATTCTAAATCTCATATTTTATCTCATAGAATTTATGAGATTGTGAACACGTTGATCGCTTAAGGATCTAATGTCGTCATATCGCCCACCCCTACCTCAAAGCCACATTCCATTCCAATTGACAAAGTTGTATGTGTGCACTTATGTGAAGGCCTGTTTGTGTGTGTGTTACACAAGACACAAATAGTTTTCTTTCTTCTCATACTTCTTTCTTCCCTTAGTATTATATTGTCATATGACAAAACACGTATGTCCAATTTTGTCAATTTAAAAACGTTCACATTAATGGGATATCTGTAACGAGGAAACGCTATTGACATGAAAATTAAAAAAAATATAAAAATATGGACATGATATTATACTTTACAGTTGTGAACAGTTTCAATTCCTAATACAATGCAACAGTTTTGTTTTATTTTTATTCATTGGCACAAAATACATTGTATAACACACTTTTTATACTTACGATTAATGCTCTTGGGAGAGTTGCTTGAAGTTTACAAAGGAATCCAGTGTAGTACAGACAATATACTAATGTCATCAAGGCTCCAATGCAACAAATCAGAAGACCAACAGTTGTGCCAAGAACAGGTACTGTGGAAATACAGACACATGTACACACACACTGTGAAATGTTTGTTACTTCAACTGCCTCTGGAATGTCAGTCCATTAGCTAAGGTGTCTGACAGAAGAAAAGTGGGCAACATTTTTAATGATTACCGTATTTTCTGGACTATAAGACTTTTTTCCTAGGTTCTGAACCATGTGGCTTAGTTCGGTGCGGCTATTCTGTGGATTTTTCTTCCACCTGTAGGGGCGGTCTAACCGGAATTACAATACAGTACAATACAATTGCCATGAACAGTGTGACTGCAGTTGGGGGAGTTCAACAGGTGAGGGTGCTATGCACTAGGTTATGAATTAGGTGGTATGTGGGAGTTAAAGGGACGCTAGGTTGAGCTTAACATTGGCACTTATATCATAGGTTTGCATGTAAAAGTGACATCAGTACTAAAGTGCCCCCCCAAAAGACTCTGTCGTGATTTAAGCTCCACAAAATCAAAAATACCGTGGCGATTGCTCCTCCACTTTCACAAACTGAAGCGGACAACAGCATGAATGCGCACACGAACCTCGACTGGTTATATTCCGGACATTTAGCTACGCTAAACTCGTGTCAACTCCCAGGAGGGCGATGGCGGCTTGCAGCGAGCAGCAGGGCAGGCAGATTGGACCTTTATACCCCCACCCCCTTCCCTCCCCAGTAAGGTAGGATAACGGACGGCTAATAGCAACAACTAACTTCAGAACGTTAAAACAGAAGGCGCTAGCACAACAACATTAGCTCCTGACTGTCCGCCCAGGGTGTGGAGGTGAACATGAGCCTGCGTCTTCATGTCGCGGGGTTGCCTTCCAAGCAGCCGCGTGCGGTGTCCGACACTGCTTGCAGCCGACACCTTCTGCCTGAGTGAAGCGGCGTGAGAGTGAGGTAAGCCCTCATCGAACAAGCGGCAATGTTCAGCACACAAAAAGTTCCAGCGAGGCTGACTGCACAGCCGAGTGCGCCCGCATTGGAACGTGCCATTTCGGCTGTTACCTTCCAAATTGGACAGCGTGTTGTAGGTCAAAAAATTGGGGCCATTCCTCATCTAAATAAATGTGCACGTCTACTCATTCCCACCTCAGTCTCTAACTATCCTGACTGGTGTTTAATGCCTCGACCATTCTAACCGTGAAGAAGCAGTGTGCACTCATCCCAGCATAAAGCTATGTAGCTCTGCTCATTTCCACATTTCCTCATTCTCATATAAAACAGCCACGGAGAGGTTAATCCTTTTGCTATGTTGAAGTGGGCATTATTAGGGATGTCCGCATAAATTTTGGTGCCAATTGATCGCCGTTTTTGGACGTTATAAGCAATGAAAGTACAATGATTTCCAATGGAGAGTTTGGAATCGGTTCCTCGCGTGACTCCGGCTGAACAAGGATAGAACGGTAGGTGGCGCGGCCATTGGCCTAATTAACGAGAGGTGTTATTCATGGAGTTACTTATTTCCTAATTTCTCCAAAATGAATGGATAAAATAGAAAATGGCAACTCTTCCTTTTCCTGATCAAAAAAAATATAAAATGAACTTGTTAGTGAAAACATGGCCCCACATGGCCCCACCGTCCCTTTACTATATTATGATCCATAGTGTCAAAAGCTTTTTTAAGTCTATGAAAATCCCAACAGTAGATTGGTTTTTACCTATACTAGAAGCAATTTCTTCCACAAGTTCCATTACAGCCATGGAGGTGGATCTTTTTTCTCTGAAACCGTATTGACTGTTGTGGTTTTTGATGAAGTTGTTAAGTCTGCGTGAAAAAAGTTTTTCTAGAATTTTTGAAAACTGTGGCAGCAGTGATATTGGTCTGTAGTTTGTGAATAGATGTTTATCTCCACTTTTATATATTGGAATAACTTTTGCTGTTTTCATTTTGGATTGGAAAATACCAGTTTTGAAAGACAGGTTACAGATGTATGTGAATAGTTGCACTTGCACATGTATTCTGTAATACTTTTTATCAATATCAAATCAAGGTTAAAACAGTCAGTGGTCTTTTTATTTTTTAATTGTTTTTATAACATTTAATATTTCTATATCATTTATAGCACTGAGGAACATAGTATGGGAATTATTTTTAATACATTTATGTATTTCATATTTAGTTACTGGATCAGGGATTTCCTTCCTGCTAGTTTACTACAACTTGAATGAAATAGTTATTAAATTCATTTGTTGATGTCTGTTATTTTATTAATAACTGTAATTTTTTATCTACTATAAAATATTCAAGATTGTTTATTTTTTAAAGCCATTATTATGTAGTTTAATTTTTAATATATTGTTTCCTGTGTGGCACCAGCAGCTTTTAAGACCGCTGATATTCAACCTTTGCTTCAGCGGCCAAACCTCGATCCGGAAAACCTCAGTAATTATAGGCCCGTTTCAAATCTCCCCTTTTTTTGTGAAAATTCTTGAAAAAGTTGTAGCGCAACAGCTTAATGACACCATGGCCACTAATAATCGATTACAAACTCTTCAGTCAGGATTTAAAGCCGACTACTCTAATGAGACAGCTCTTGCTAAAGTGACTAATGATCTTCTCCTAGCTATCTCCTAGCACCTCGTCAACACTACTCTTACTCGATCTTAGCGCTGCTTTTGACGCAGTCGATAACATACTATTAGAACGCCTTGAAGCGTGTGTTGATATCTCAGGCTCAGCACTTTCTTGGTTTAACCCATTAAAGCCTGAAGCCCCTCGTGAGACATCTCATTAAACCTACGGTCGTCATTGAAGTCACCCGCTATTCACAGCCCGGCCCGGCCTCTGTCCTCCATAAATATCTGGAGTTGACTACGTTGTTTATATATTAATTGTTATGTGCATATGTTATTCTACCCTATTCAACTTTATTGTGTGAAGGCCTTCGCCCTCACACATGTTATTCTAAACCATTCAACTTTATTGTGTGAAGGCGAAGGCATTCCAACTTTAATGGATTCCAAAAATTCACGGCTTCCGGGGGTCCGTTTGTTTTCCCCCCTAACTTTTATGGTTCCCCAAAATTCCCCCATTTTCACTCCCCAAAACCCCATTCATTTCCAATGGAAAATTCAAAGTTGTACTACTTCCACATACTTCATCCGATTCACCCCGATCGAATTTCAAATTATTCGAAAAATTCATGCCATCGGAATTTCCTTTTTTTTTGCCCCTAACATTTACGGTTCCCCAAAAATTCACAATTTTTCACCCCAAAAAAACCCATTCATTTCCAATGGGACGTTCAGCACTTCCTCATCTGCTGAGTTGGTTTGATTCCCGCTCAAGGAGGCCATTCAACTTCATTCAGCTCATTCAACTCACATTACACATCACACACAATTCCTACTTCTAAAAAATTCAAATTATTCAACCTTAAAAAAACATAAAAAAATTGACCATTCATTCCCAATGGCACATTCAACAGTTGCCATTTAAACCATTCCAATTTCAAATTCACAACATTCAGCTTCCTACTTCCCCAAAATTCAAATTATTCAACCCTTTAAACGCATTAAAAAAAAAATAATCCCAATGGCACATTTATAGCCTTCAACTCATTGAACTCACATTCCAATATCAGAGGCTGATAGCTCTGTGTTAGAGTGGTGGTTTCCCAACCAGGAGGTGGTGGGTTCGACCCCTGCCCATTCCATTCTTGTTTCAATTTTTTTTCATTCCACTTTTTTCATCTTTATTCAGTATCATTCAACTTTATTCAGCATCGATCGATTTTATTCCACTTTACTCAACTTCATTCAGTGTCATTCAAATCTATCTAACTTAATTAAATAACAACTCACCACACTTGAATACTCATCCCCAGGTGGCCCTAATTAATCACCATTCCCAAAGGCACGTTCACACCGTTCAGCTCATTAGACTTACATTCCAACATTGGCGTCTACATAGCTCAGTGGTAAAGTTGTCCTTTCCCAAACAGGAGGTTGTTGGTTCAATCCTGGCCATTCCATCCTTGTTAAAAATTTTTTCCCTGACTTCCGTCTTCCCAAAAATTCAAATTATTCAACCTTAAAAAAAAAACATTAAAACATTCACCACTCATTCCCAATGTCACATTCAACACTTCATATTTAAAACCATTCAGATTTCAAAATCTCAACATTCAGCTCATTCAACTCACATTGGTTAAGCTTTTCAACACACCTGCAATTCCTACTTCCCAAAAATAGAAATTATTCAACCTTAAAAACACCATTAAATTTGCAACCTGCAATTTCTACTTCATTCCACTTTTTTCAGTGTCATTAAACTTTATTCAACTTTATTCCAATGCATTCCGCAGTTCCTTTTCAGCTTCCTTCGCCTTCACACGCAATTTCTCCAGAAATTGCATTCTCTAGTTGTGTGAAGTCCTTCGCTTTCACACGTTATTCTACACCATTCAACTTTATTATTATTATTATTTTTATTTTATTCCTCGCGCTTTTTTGGCATTCTTTTACTTCCACATTTTTCAACCGATTCTCGCCATTCCAGCTTCAATATATTCCAAAAATTCCTGACAGCATGGATTCCTTTTTTTTTCGCTGAGAAAATGTACGGTTTCCCTTAAATTCCCCGTTTTTCACCCCAAAAATCCCATTCATTTCCAATGGCATATTCAACATTTCCCATTTCCACCATTCAGATTCAACTCATTCAACTCACATAGGTAAAGCTATTCAACACACCCACAATTCCTATTTCCACAAAATTCAACTTATTCACCAGTAAAAAAAACAAAAAAATTCCACCATTCATTCCCATTGCCACATTCAGCAATTCACATTTAGATCATTCCAATTTGAAATTCACAACATTCATCTCATTCAACTCATTTTAGTCAAGCTTTTCAACATATCCAAAATTCTTATTTCCCACACATTCAACTCATTCACCCTTAAAAAACCCACACAAATTCAACTATTCACCATTCATTTCCATTGGCAAAATCCATCCATCCATTATCTGTACCGCTTCTCCTCACAAGGGTCGCGGGGCGTGCTGGAGCCTATCCCAGCTGTCTTTGGGCAGTAGGCGGGGGACACCCTGAACTGGTTGCCAGCCAATCGCAGGGCACACAGAGACAAACATCCGCACTCACAATCACACCTAGGGGCAATTTAGAGTATCCAATCAACTTACCATGCATGTTTTTGGAATGTGGGAGGAAACCGGAGTGCCCGGAGAAAACCCACGCAGGCACGGGGAGAACATGCAAACTCCACAAAGGGAGGCCGGAGCCGGGATCGAACCCACGACCTCTGAACTGTGAGGCGGACGTGTTAACCAGTCGACCACCGTGCCGCCTTGGCAAAATCAGGTTTTCACATTTACACCATTCCAATTTCCACAAATTCAAGTTATTCAACTCATTCAGCTCACATTCAGCTTTTCAACACCCCCAAAATACCTACTTTCCACAGATTCAACTCATTCACACTTAAAAAAACCACAAAAATTCAACTACTCACCATTCATTTTCATTGGAACATTCAACTTTTCACATTTACACCATTCCAATTTCGACAAATTCAAGTCGTTCAACTAATTCAGCTCACATTCAGCTTTTCAACACCCCCAAAATTCCTACTTCCCACACATCCAACTCATTCACACTTTAAAAACCCACAAAAATTCAATTATTCACCATTCATTTCCATTGGAACATTCAACTTTTCACATTTACACCTTCCCAATTTCCACAAATTAAAGTCATTCAACTCATTCAACTCACATTGAGCTTTTCAACACCCCCAAAATTCCTACTTTCCACACATTCAACTCATTCACACTTAAAAACCCCCACAAAAGTTTAACTATTCCCCTATTCGTTTCCATTGGCAGATTTAACTTTTCGCATTTACTTTTCGATATGTTCGATCTCTGCCCATTCCACAATATTTCATTCAACTCACATTCAACATCACCCACAAGTCCTACTTCCCAAAAATTCTAATTATTCAACCTTAATAAAACTATTAAAAAATTCACCATTCATTCCAATTGCACATTCAACACTTCACATTTAAACCATTCAGATTTCAAAATCACAAGATTCAGCTCGTTAAACTCACATTGGTTCAGCTTTTCAACACACCTGCAATTCATACTTCACAATAATTAAATTATTATTCAAATTATTAAATCTTAAAACACATTAGCCATTCAGTCTTACTTGCACATTCAACATTTCACATTTACATCCTTCCAGTTAAGTCCCTGATGATGTAGTGAGTACACACGCCGAGTTATGAGTGGGCAGCGCTGGTTTGTTTCCCGCTCAGTCCAAAACTTTTCATAGAGTTCATTCAACTTCATTTAGGTCATTCAACTCACATTGGTTCAGCTTTTCAAAACTAATTAAAAAAATAGCACAAAAATTCACCATTCATTTCCAGTTGACCAGTGTTATTGCCCCTTGGTCTCCCCAGTGCGGCATCATCTTGGACAGGGACATTAAATAGACTGGGGATACTCACACCGAGGTCTCCCCAGTGCGGCGGCCATCTTAGGCAGGGACATTAGCTCGACTGGGGATACAGGGTTGAATACATACAAAATACCATAAAAAATTATATATTTTATACCTATATCCTCCATAGCTGCCCACACCTAGCGAGCTCTACAACATTCAATCAATAGATGTTCTTGTGTCTCTTTTTCCATACAGTTCATGACAGGGCACTTTGTTGTTTTTACTTAGCAGCTCCATGAAACCATGGCTCTCGTAGAGAGCCTTCCTATGGCGAAAAGCCACATTGTATCTCTCATCTTTTCTGTGATCATGGGTTTTCCCTTTATCAATGCTTGAGCCACCTCCAGGCTCTGTTTCACATTCAAATGTTTAAAACCGACAGTGCCTCCATATTTTGCATCATTTATTCTTTTAAAAATAATTTTACTCGTTAAACCATTCCAGTCAAGTTTTAGGTGTTCATGTTTTGCGGTAAAATCTCCGAAAACATGTCATCATCATCTTCCAAACCGCTTATCCTAAAGAGGGTCGCGGGAGCCTATCCCAGCCGTCAATGGGCAAAGGCAGACTACACCCCGAACTGGTCGCCAGCCAGTTGCAGGGCACACATAGACACTGTCACTGAGCAGGAATCGATCCCACGCTGCCCGCACACAACTCAGGCGTGTGTACCACTACACTATCAGCGGACCTGCACTTGGAATGGTTTAACTTTGCTCCCGATGCATGTTCATAACTTCTAAAATAGTAACGATATTCAGTTCCCTTTGATTCCTTATGATGACTGTTATATCATCGGCATACGCAGTGCCAAGCACTTTATGAGAATGTCCTACCACTGCACCTGATAAACGGTCATCCATGTTAATATTTTTAATCAGTGGGCTTATCGCTAGTATATATAGTGCGGCACTCAAAGGGCATCCCTGCTTGACTCCTCTCTCAACGTTAAAAAACTCACTTAAAAAACATTTACATTTATTTTCACTTTAGATTTAGCATATAGGCACTTGACCATTTTAATAAAAGTTCCAGGAAAGCCACAATGTTCCATGAGGGCCCATAGGTACTTTCTTGATACATAGTCAAAAGCTTTCTTCTGATCTAAACCTATTATATAAAATCATTTTTCAGACACTGGCTTAATCATGATTTCTCTCAGTGTACATAGGTTATCCCACATGGCATGCCCCTTAATGGTGCAAGTTTGTTCCTTTTCTATTATTTTTACCAAAATATCATTCATTCTGTTCATTACGATCTTTGCGAGGATCTTATAGTCGGTATTCATAATGGTCAAGTGTCTATAATTATCTATATCCGTGTCATCGCCTTTTTTATATAGTAAATTCATGACTCTTTGATAAAATGTTTCTCCCATACACCCCTTCTGCAAACCCTCGTTTAACATGTTTCTAAATAATTCTAAAACATCTTCGCAATACAATTGATAAAACTCAGTGGGGAGTCCATCCAGACCTGGGCTTTTGCCCTTATTAAGTAAGCAAGATCTTCATTGCTTGCACGTCACATGGGATTCTCATGAAAGGGCACACAGTTCTCTAATTGACGTTCTTTTTTTTACTTTCTCTCTTGACTAAATTTCCAGCTTTATTTCTTATCGTATCAATATACATTCCTTGCCGTTGTTTTTTATATATATTTATTAAATGTAATTTATTGCCTTTATTATCAGAATTGGCTTGTTTATAGATATTGAATAATAATTAATCGTTGTATTGTTCTATTTGTGATTTCATATCTATTAAAGCCTCGTCTTCAGAAGGTAACCTATCTTTTTTATTTCCCAATTCCACATATCTCTGTATTAAAGAGGCATATTCTTTGTTCTTCACCTTATTTAATTCTTTACATTTATATTTGAAAAAGTCTCTCACTCTACTCTTTAACACGTCCCATAATTTAATATTTGAATTTGTTAATACTTTTAATTGAACAATTTTATGTGTTTCTTGTTTCAATTCCACTATCAATTCTTCATTTTGAAGGCACTGGGTATTAAGTTTCCAGTAGCCTTTCGGAACCGAGGCTATTGGGGAAATTATAGTCTTGACTAGTAAGTGATCAGAGAAATCACATAATACCGTTTCATAATTGTGTACCTTAAAACCTGGGGACACATATACCCTATCTATGCGTGTTTTTGTCTTTGAGTCATACCTTGTAAAATCATTTCCGAGGGGGTTGATTGCCCGATACACATCGATTATATTGGAACCAGCACATATCTCTCTCAGGCATTTAGCTTCATTAGTCAACCTAAAACCCGTAGCACCAATCCGGTCTTTCTTCTCCATTACCGTATTAAAATCTCCACACACAATAGTGTGATATCCAACGAGGAGTAGTTCCCCTAAATTTCTAAAAATATTTACTTTCTTACTAGGATCAGGAGGGGTATGCACATTTATAATTCTGTATTTATCCCCTCTATAATACACATCCAAAAGCAGAAGTCTTCCCGGAATAACATCTCTTCTTCTACATATTTCAACATCATGAGTTTAAAAAAAATCCCAGCGCCGTCAGCGCTACTGTCACCAATTGAAATTGCACATTTGACCTTGGCCCACAATTTTATTACCTCCTCCACATCAGAGTTAGTTTTCAATCCAAGCTCTTGGAGGCATAATATATAAAAATCTGTATTCATCAAAAAATGTATCTTATTTGATATATATTTTTGTGACTGAATGCCACGTACATTTAGTGTAGCAATCTTCATCCCCAGTGCAGCGGCCATCTTGGGCAGGGACATTAGCTAGACTGGGGATACTCACCCCGAGGTCTCCCCAGTGCGGCGGCCATCTTGGGCAGGGACATTATCTAGACGGCGGATACTCACCCCGAGGTCTCCCCAGTGCGGCGGCCATCTTGGGAAGGGACATTAGCAAGACTGGGGATACTCACCCCGAGGTCTCCCCAGTGCGGTGGCAATCTTGGGCAAGGGCATTAGCTAGACTGGGGATACTCACCCCGAGGTCTCCCCAGTGCGGCGGCCATCTTGGACAGGGACATTAGTTAGACTGGGGATACTCACCCCGAGGTTTCCCCAGTGCAGCGGTCATCTTGGACAGGGACATTAGCTAGACTGGGGATACTCACCCCGAAGTCTCCCCAGTGCAGCGGCCATCTTGGACAGGGACATTAGCTAGAATGGGAATACTCACCCCGAGGTCTCCACAGTGCGGCGGCCATCTTGGGGGAGGACCGAAAATCAACAGGAAGTGACCCAAATGACCCGGAAATGAACAGGAAGTGACCCGGAAATTAACCGGAAGTGGCCCAAATAACCCGGGAATGAACCTGAAGTGACACAAATGACCCGGAAATGAACCGAAAGTGACCCATATCACCCGGAAATGACCCAAATGACCCGGAAATGAACCGGAAGTGACCCAAAGGACCCGGAAATGAACCGGATTTGACCCAAATGACCCGGAAATGAACCGGACGTGACCCAAATGACCCGGAAATGAACCGGACGTGACCCAGAAGTTTTTCCTTACTTTCTCTTTTCTTGCTCCCCTTCTGTTTTTTATATCCTCAGTCCAGGCCATTGTACATCATTCGAGATCATTCAACTTCATTCAACTACATTCCACTTCATTCAGTATTATTAAACTTCATTCCGCTTCATTCAACTTCATTCATCTTCATTCAACTCACATTGGTTCAGCTTTTCAAAACGCCTATAATTCATACTTTCCAAAAATTCAAATTATTCAACCTTAAAAAAAACATTACATTCGCCATTCAGTCCCACTTCCACATTCAACATTTCAGTTTTACAGCCTTCCAGTTAGGTCCTTGATGGTCTTGTGGTACACACGCTGTGTGTGAGTTGTGTGCAGGCAGCGTTGGATCGATTACCCCTCATTCCAAAACATTCCACAATCTTTCATAGAGATCATTCAACTTCATCCCATTTTATTCAACTTTATTCAGTATCATTCTACTTTATTCGGTATCATTCAACTTTATTCAGTATCATTCAACTTTATTCAGTATCATTCAACTTTATTCCACTGTATTCAACTTCATTCAGTATCATTCAACTTTATTCAGTATCATTCAACTTTATTCAGTATCATTCAACTTTATTCAGTATCATTCAACTTTATTCCACTTCATTCCAATGCATTCTGCAGTTTATTTTCGGCTTCCTTCGCCTTCCACGCAATTTCTCCAGAAATTGCATTCTCTAGTTAATCTTTACTGTTTCAATCGAAGATGCAAGTGAAGCACTATTTTTAATAATAAATATTTGAATGGTAATTACCATGCTGTATTCTCTTACAAAGACATTGAAATCGTCATTGTCTATGAACATACAGTACATCTTAACCATAGATCACGTTTGGCTGGTTCCATGGCTTCAAAGTTCGCAAGCACATTGTCTATATCACTGCCGTGACTTGTATCAGAGATCCCGCGATCGATTGTGCCGCCATTACTCCTCGAAAAAAACTCTTGATATCCTCCGACGACTCACGACACTGTCACGTCTATTCTGATGCATTTCATTGGCTAAGAGACCGAGAATTGGATTAAAAAAAGAAAATGATGTACACGCTCTCCCGGCTTTAAAGGGAGGAACACGCAATAGCGCTCCCGGCTTTAGTGGTAGAAATGCACTTTAACTTTCCCGGCTTTAATGGGTTAATTCTTACCTCTCAGAGAGGACGCACCGTCTAATTTATGGCAATGCTACTTCTGAGTTTTGTAATGTTACATGTGGAGTCCTGCAGGAATCCATTCTTGGATCCCTATTGTTTAGCATCTACATTCTCCCGCTTGGTGATATTTTACGTAAATGTAACATTAGTTTTCACTGTAATGCTGATGATACACAATTATATATGCCGCTGGAGATATCAAACCCGGCTACTTGCTGTAATCTAGAGGCGTGCCTTGCTGAGATGAAACAATGGATGTCTTTCAATTTTACGCTTTTTAACTCAGATAAAACTGAGATGTTGATTATTGGCCCTGCTCGTCATCGGCACATATTTAAGGACACCACTTTGAGTCTCGATAAATGTACTATTACTAGGGATGTGCGTGACTAGTCGTTTAACCGTTTAACCGTCTACGGTTTATTAAACGTTTAGTATTTTACTAGTCGGTTAAACGCTGCATTAGTACCACGCAAATTGTTCCTCACGCCTCTGCCTCGGTCTCTGTAAACAAGCTGAGCACCAAGAGAGAGAATTGCTTCCCTGCCCCCGCCCATATGCACACATAGTAGGAGGCGGGGACACTAAGTTTGGGGAAGAAAAGTACATACAAAGTATTTTGATGCAGAAGATGACAACAACGTCGTCTGTAGGCTTTGTAAGCATAAACTCGCTTACAACCACTCTCCCGGAGCGATGAGAAACCACATCCAAAGTAAATCTCGATGTGAACTAGCAGGTCGATGGCGGCGGGGCCAGTCAGATGAGCATGAGAGTGTTTGTTCCAGCCAGGCGCTGCGATGCTCACCGCACAGCAAAGATTACCCAACTAATTTGTAAAATGACGCGATATGCTGCCGCTTTCTTTTGTTGAGGGCAAATGAAAAATTCGAAAAAAATGTTTTTCGAGAGTAGCCATAACCAAATGAAAGAGTAGATAATACGAGCGTTTGAGCGCGTCAGCTATGTAGGCAATGCTATAACTTCAGACGGATGGACGTCCATAGCCACCGAATCTTACATGACTATGACGTGTAAAACGTATGTGGACGAAGGACATCCCCGCAGCTGTGTGCTTTATGGTGCAAAGAAAGGTAGGTGATCAACTTTATTTGTGACCAATGTTATCAATTAATGTGTCTGTATCTACTGTTATTCAACTGGGCTTCATGATTACATGGAACAGACAATTACTATGCATTATAAATTAACAGGGTTAGGGTATATGCTGGTATATCCATTCATCCATTATCCATACCGCTTATCCTCACAAGGGTCGCGGGCGTGCTGGAGCTTATCCCAACTGTCTTCGGGCAGTAGGTGGGGGACACCCTGAATTGGTTGCCAGCCAATTGCAGGGCACACAGACACAAACAAACATCCACACTCACAATCACACCATGGGGAAATTTAGAATGTCCAATCAATATACCATGCATATTTTTGGAATGTGTGAGGAAACCGGAGTACCCGGAGAAAACCCACGCAGGCACTGGAGAACATGCAAATTCCACTCAGGGAGGCCGGAGCCAGGATCGAATCACGACCTCTGAACTGTGAGGTAGACACGCTAACCAGTCTCTAAACACCAAAGGTCCCATCCTCCAGGAATGTATCATGGACAATAACCTGGATTTCCTCTGTCTCACTGAAGCCTGGCAAAAACCTCTGGAATACTACAATCTCAATCAAACCACTCTTCTTGGGGACTTCAATATCCACATCGACTCCACTGACTGCAAATTCACCACTGAATTCCTAGACATACTTAACTGCTTCAACCTCACTCAACACATCAACTTCCCCACCCACAATCATGGACACATCGTGGACTTGGTCTGCACGACTGGCATCACCATCAACTGCCTCTCCAGCTCCAACCTCACCATCTCTGACCATCTAGCTATTATCCTGGAGATAAACATCGCCACCAGGGCTGCCTAGATTAGTCGACTAATCACGACGACGTCGACGATCTAAATCGTCGACGAGTCATTTATTTATATATTTATTTATTTTCTCTTAAAACAGCCTCGTCTCGTGCTTTTCCCTGCTGGCTGGTTGCCTGTCAAGGGCGCACATGCGCAGTCGCCGTCATCCGGATTTTCGTTCGAAGCATTGTGGGTAGTGACGCGGGGTGTATGGCTACCTGGTATTAGCAACAGAGACCTAAAGTTACAGCACATTTCACCCACAAATACTTACGATGCAAACCTCCCTCTCATGGCAGCATGACGGGGATTCTTGATAATCGGGAAAGAGAGCCCGTTGTGGCTGATGCCTTTTTTCATTTCTGACACGTTCAGTCCCGTCTGAAAGCTAACTGTAGTTAGCACACACACACCGGTTACGGTGTGTGTTTGATGTTCACGGACGATGTCCTTTTTGCTAAGCTAACATATTGTAGCGTCTAATATGGATTAAGGAGGCATTAGTCAGCCAACTCGCGTTTTTTAACAACCACAACAGTGTGTGTATGCCGTGTTTGACATCGAAGCAGAAAGATCTCTCGTGAATGGAGTGATGCGTTCACTGGAAACTGGGAAATTCCAGGACTCAAAGTAACAAAACATGACATATTTGCCACAAGCCCTCATTGGCATCACATAACAATAAAACACATACTGTTTGTTGCAATATACTATGTTATAGTACTAACAAAAACATTTTAAAATATGTTCCTCCTAATAGTTAAGATTTTATTTCCCTGTTGCTTTGATTGTGCAGACCAATTTACTACTATTAAATTACCCATATTTATTAGTGAAGAAGGATAAAACATTTGGGATAAAGGTTAAATGAAAACAAAATTTAAAAACAATACAAGTGTTTACTTTAGTTTTCTTTAGCACAGTGCTTTTTCCTAATTTACTCCTCTGATTGCACTACCTTCTACATAAAAATAAATGCTTGGTGCCAAAGAAGAGTGAAATTTGTTTTCAAGTATTCCTTTTTGTATTTATAGATAGTTTCAGGGAATTAGTGCAATTCAGCATGGTGTATAGTTTTGGTTTCATTTCAAAATGTACTAAACAATTGCATCCAAAACTTTTAAAGCCACAATATTGACTTAAATTTAAGCTGCACCATCATTTATGAACATCCGAGAACTGCTGGTACAGGCTGCAAAGTTTAATCAAAGTTGAATGTTGTATCATCTCATTAATTTGTACATACATACAGAATCAAGCTGTAAACTAATTATGGTTATATAAGAGCAGCTGCTTGCTGGTGCAGCACGCCTCAATTTACATATGATCCGATTAGTTGACTAATCGCGACTACTGTTGGTGATTAGTCGACTACCAAAATAATCGTTTGTGGCAGCCTGTAAGAATAATTTTTAAATAGTTATCACACATTTGCTGATAGAGTCCGCTGATAGTGTAGTGGTACACACGCCTGAGTTGTGTGCGGGCAGCGTGGGATCGATTCCCGCTCAGTGACAGTGTCTATGTGTGCCCTGCGACTGGCTGGCGACCAGTTCGGGGTGTAGTCTGCCTTCGCCCATTGACGGCTGGGATAGGCTCCAGCAACTCCCCGCGACCCTATATAGGATAAGCGGTTTGGAAGATGACATGACATGACATTTGCTGATTATGCTAAATGAACATATAGTTAAGTTATTTTGTTTACTATATATATATTTGTATTGTAAACTAAATATAAGAATGATGTGGTATTTGCTTGCAATGAAGAAATTGCTTCTGCTTTCATATCTATATTAATTATAACCATCCGAGGAAAGTGTGAAAAGAAGGAGCAAGAAGGAAAAGCAAGAAGGAAGATCCGAAATTGTTAATATGACTGAATGTTTTTGCAGTGTAATTCTTTGAAACATGTACACCATAATCTCTTTCCCACACACAAACACATAGATAAGCAACTCACGTACCTCTAACAGCTTGAATAAAGATGGAAAATTCTCACACACATACAGTAAACCAGTCAAAGTGTTTCCAACGGCTTGCATAAATTCCCCACCCCTTAGGTTGGAAACACCCATGTAACCAGGGAGTCCTGAAAGTTAATAAAAAGAGAGGGAACGGAGAAATAAGTTTAGAACGCAGAAAGAATGTAGAAGGAACGTAGAAAGAAGCGTTCTCCTCACGAGGAGAATGGGAAGCAGAAATTGTGCTATCGCTCCGTTCCCCTCATGAGCTAGTAACAAAGAATTTAGTGTCTTTCCTCTTCATTTGTGTGGTGTTATAAAAATGTCAAATTGATGAACCTGACACAGCCCTAATCCCCACCCCTAAACCCAAACTCAAGCGCACCATCACTTTCCGTAACATCAAGTCCCTTTGCCCCTCCTCACTGTCTGCTTCACTGACAAACTATCCACCCTCACCCCTCTCTTGAGCACATCCCCCATAGACCTGGTCAACATCTACAACAACACACTCTCCTCCTCCCTCGACCAGCTTGCCCTCCTCAAAACCAGGTCTGTCTCCTTCACCCACACTGCTCCATGGTACACCCCCAAACTCCATCACATGAAAACCAGGAAACGTCAACTGGAACAACTCTCCAACAAAACCGGACTCCCAGTTCACACCATAGCATACAAGGACTACATTCATCAATATAAAGATGCTCTCATCACTGCACGCTCCTCCTACTACTCCAGGCTCATCCACTCTGACTCCAACAACCAAAGACCCTCTTCTCCACAATTAACAAACTCCTCAAACCTATGGACCCACTATCACCCCCCACTCCTTCTCACCTGACAAATGCAAGTCCTTTCTATCATTCTTCCAGGAAAAAAATAGACATTATTTGTAACCAACTGGCCACTTCCACCTCCTCCACCCAGCTGGCTAAGGTAAAGCCCCTCCTTTCCCATCAGCACTTAGAAACAGCCATCCATGCCTTTGTTACATCTCGGCTAGATGACTGCAATGCACTCTATTTCGGAGTCAGCCAGTCCTCCCTCAAACGTCTCCAGTTGGTCTAAAATTCTGCTGCCTACCTACTAACTGGATCTCGGAGGATGGAGCACATAACACCAATTCTGGCCTCCCTTCACTGGCTCCCAGTGCATTTTTATTTATTGATTTATTTTATTTTTTTCCGGTTCGGGCGCCGCGCGAGTGGCAGCCCGCTACAGCAGCTCCTGAGCCTTTTCATGTGTTTTTGTTCCTTACTATTACTCTACCTCAAAACCTTTTTCATATAGTTGATAGTCGTAAACTTGCGTAGCAATGGACATCCAAACTGCGGTATTCTTGCTGCTGCTGGTGGCTATTTTTTGCGCGATCGTGTCCGGCGACTTGGCTCGGAGCCGCGCCCCCATTGTTTACAGCCAGAATCAGCTGTTAGCACTCAGTGCTAACCCTGCGCCGGCTCCCGGGGCGAGACCCGATATCCCCCGTGAGCTGAGGAGGAAGAGACGGGGATCTCGTGCGGGGATTAAACGCCGGGAAAGGAGGAGACGATACCATCCCGTCCTCCTGTCTGTTATCATGGGGAATGTTAGATCTCTCCCCAACAAGTGTGTTGGGGGAGTGTGGATGATGCCATCATCTATCTCCTCCACACTTCACTCTCCCACCTGGAGAAGGCGGGGAGCACTGTGAGGATCATGTTCTTTGATTTCTTCAGTGCTTTCAACACCATCCAGCACACCCTATTGGGAGACAAGCTGGAGCGGGCGGGGATGGCCCACCACCTCACCACATGGATCCAGGATTACCTCACAAACCGGCCACAGTATGTGAGGACACAGGACTGTGTGTCTGACGTGCTCTTCTGTAGCACGGGGACCCCACAGGGAACTGTCTTGGCTCCCTTCCTGTTCATCCGCTACACCTCGGACTTCAACTACAACACCCCTACCTGTCACCTGCATAAGTTCTCAGACGACTCTGCGATTGTCAGCCTCATCACAGGCTGAGATGATCGGGAGTACAGAGAACTTACTCAGGGTTTTGTGGACTGGTGCCAGCAGAACCGCCTCCTGATCAATGCGGGGAAATCCAAAGAAATGGTGGTGGATTTCGGTAGGCGCCAGCACTCTTCACCTGCACCAGTAAATATCCGGGGAACAGATGTTGAGAGAGTCTCAACTTACAAGTACCTGGGTGTTCATCTGAACAATAAACTGGACTGGAGCGACAACACAGACGCCCTCTATAGGAAGAGTGAGAGCAGACTCTTCCTACTCAGGAGACTGAGGTCTTTTGGGATTCAGGGGTCACTCCTCAGGAACTTTTATGACTCGGTGGTTGCATCGGTCATCTTCCAGGGAGTGGTCACCTGGGCAGGCGGTGTCTCGGCCCGGGACAAGAAGCGGCATGACAAACTGGTCAGGAGGGCTGCTCTGTCCTGGGCTGCTCCCTGGACTCTGTGGACTCGGTGGGTGACAGGGGGATGTTGGCCAAGCAGTCATCAATGCTGGACAACCCGGACCACCCCCTCCAGGGCACCCTAACAGCACTCCACAGCTCCTTCAGTGACAGACTGTTACACCCTCGCTGTGCAAAGGAGCGATTCCGCCGTTCCTTCTAGCCTGCTGCTGTCAGACTCTTTAACAAGAACATTGTGTAGTCTCTACAAACTGGCGGACATTAGTGTAATTGTGCAGTCCTGCACCTGAGCTCATATCGTGCAATACCCAACATTCCCCACTACTGTAATACCGTGCAATACTCAACATTCCCCACTACTGTTAGTCTAGTTTTATTTTTATCCAATGCTGTTTCTTACATTTCACTACAGCACTGCAGCACAGTCACTTACTTAGAGTATTTTTCCTCTGTACTATGTACAGTCTAAAATGAGTGTCCCTCATACTTTTTATGTAGATGTATGTTGGTGTGTGTATATACATGTGTATATACACATGTTACGGCATATATTTACATAGGTTTGATCCTGAATGTTTGCCGTTAATGTTATACATTAATGGCTACATTATGCCGCCATCCCTGTGTGACCTATATCTTTGCTGCTGTAACACTGAAAATTTCCCCACTGTGGGATCAATAAAGGCCTTCTTATCTTATCTTATTTTCGGGTTCAATTTAAGATTCTCCTATTTGTCTATAAGTCATTAAATGGTCTGGCCCCGGCGTACCTCTCTGAGCTCCTCCACTCCTACGCACCTTCCCGCAGCCTCAGGTCTGCGGACCAGGCGCTGCTTGAGGTGCCGAGGACCAAGAGGAGCCTCAGAGGGGATCGAGCCTTTTCAACTGCTGGTCCTTCCCTCTGGAATGACCTCCCATTGGGAGCCCCCTCTCTGTCCATTTTTAAAACCCGGTTGAAGACACATTTCTTTTCTCTGGCTTTTGATCAGACCTGAAATTTTCGGCTCTTTTCCGGTGTCAATTTTATATAGTTTTATGTCAATTTATTGGCTTCATTATTTATCATTTATTTTATCTTTATTTATCATTTATTTATGTCTATATTTATTAATACATTTATCACAGCCTTTTATTGTTTCTGTTCTATTTATTGTATTGTTTGTAAAGTGCTTTGTTACAGCTCTAGCTGTTATGAAATAAACTACTAATTGTATTGTATTGTATTGTTCTTGTTGTATGCGGCAGATGTTATTTTATTTTATTTTTTTACCATGCAAAGTGCCTTTGAGTTTTTAAAGCGCGATACAAATAAAATGTTTTTTATACATATATGTGTTGTTCCGATACCGATACTGGGATCGGAAAGTTTCCCGATACCGCATTAAAACGCGGGTATCGGATCGGGTGGAACTAACAAATAAAACACAGATGCCGGTTATCGATACTGGTATCATTATTTGAACGCAGCACGCATATTTGAGAGCCGCATGCGGAAGGAAAATACGAGAAACCTTATCCATTATTAGCATTATTGGTCATCGGTCTACTTATGTCTAGTTTGGTGAAAAAGGTTGCTATAAGGACATACATCGCCACATTGGAGGCAGTTGCTTGGGGGGACTTTGATGCTATCAAGAGCCTGCAATTACTTTAGGGACATGCCGGATGGATCTTTGTCTCGTAGCAAAGTATGTTGCTTTTGTTTTACACAGTACATCGATCACTAGTATACACATATCACATATAATGATACAGTATATATATATATATATATATGTATGTGTACACACATATCACACAATGATACGGTATATATATATATATATATATGTATATATATATATATATATATATATATATATATATATATATGTATATATATATATATATTTATGCGCATATTTATATATATGTATACATACATATATATATATATATACATACATATATATATATATATACATATGTATATATATATATACATATATATATATATACATACATATATATATATATACATACATATATATATATATACATATGTATATATATATACATATATATATATATACTGTATCATTGTGTGATATGTGTGTACACATACATATATATATAAACTGTATCATTATGTGTGATATGTGTGTACACACACACACACATATATATATATATATATATATATATATATATATATATGTATGTGTACACACACATCACACATAATGATACAGTATATAGATATATACATTGTGTGGATCTACACATTTTGCATAAATTCTTGTAAACCTTGAACAATGCTGAAGAGTCTAGCAGTGCTTACTTTCTCCCGAATAAACCTGTGTGCCAAAGGAGACAATAGCCTGATAATGACTCAGATGAAACGGTTCTGACGAAAAAGGCAGAAAATTACGTTTTCGGAATGAATGGCTGCACAAATTTACCTGGCTGAGGTGTTTCAGGGAGACAAATTCAATGAATTGTGAATTCTGCTGTTGATACAGACAACATGCGTCTGCAAAAATCACAATAATTTACAAACTCTGGTAGCTTTTATTGTTCACCTTACCTCTGCTCAACTCTGCAACGCTTGTGACG
The DNA here is from genome assembly GCF_054856515.1 of Filicampus tigris. Taxonomy (NCBI): domain Eukaryota; kingdom Metazoa; phylum Chordata; class Actinopteri; order Syngnathiformes; family Syngnathidae; genus Filicampus; species Filicampus tigris. Next base: position 1,701,789 of record NC_141230.1, read on the forward strand.
GTGCATACCCAGGTTGATGGCTCAGTATTTTTATTCATGGTAATCTCAGTTTGAATCCGTACACAGTACTGTTTGCGCTTCTCCAAGTTTTCAATTTTAACACTCCTGCCTTCAGTTTTGTAAATCTCCTGCAAATGAAACAGAGAATTCCAATAAGTGTACAAATGTACAAATGAAATGTACTTAGCTCTAAACTGGTGTACAACTATTTCTTTATTTATTACATCCCTTTTTTTGTATTGTATACATAGACAGAACATGTCCCTATTCCGTTATCTAGTCGGCCAAGTTAGGTTTTTATTGCAAATATCCATAATAGTTTCCTTCATTTCTCTGCAAATTATTCACGAATCTCAAAGGCAAACACCCTTCATATATACAGGTGGAGGGTACAACTGAGCAGGGTTCCAAAGGTTTCTTCAAGTTAACCCTTTCATGCAGTGGTCACTACAGTGGACAGCTATTTAAAAGTTGCTTTCGCCTATATTAATTAATCTAAAAAATATTATATAATATATTTATATTTTAAATAATAACATCAAATCATAATTAATGCATGAAAGGGTTAGAACTATTTTTAAAAATTTAGATTAATTAATATAGGCGACAGAAACTTTTAAATAGCTGTCCACTGTAGTGACCACTATGCATGAAAGGGTTAAATTTAAGACCTATTTAAGACCATTTAAAAAAAACAAAAACAAAAGAAAAAAATATAGAGATTTTTTTTTTGCCCATACCTAAATGTGATTAAATTAAAGTCAAATATAAAGTCAATAGTGTTTCTCAAAACACGAGCAGATTCGATCCCCCTGCTGCCAGCACTTTCCTTCTGCCTGCGCTGAGCGCATTTTGGGGTCTGGATGACATCAATGTCGAATATATGCGACCTGGCCGTTCAGACCGTGGGCGCGTTGTAAAAATTCGGATACCTATCCGATTTAGGACCACATATGATAGCAACCCAGGTCGGATATGAAAAAAATCAACAAAAAAAAAGCAAAACTTAACTCACAAGAACTTCCCAGTAAAACAGTATGTATTCAAATCTACTTTATTATCGTTTAGCCCATCAATTAGTTGTTTTTCTCAGCCTGACTAATTCATGCTTCTCTTTGGTGCATACCGCCACCTGCTGTACATAAACAGTTAATGCAGTCTACTCAAGGAAGCATGGAGTCATAACAACACAAGCGAGACAGGCGGGTCACGTTTCCGTCTCGAAACAAACGAGCATCCGTCAATGATGAACTGCGAGGTCCGTCAGGACTTGACCAGGTTAGTGATGATTACAATTGACAGATGAAAATCCACTTCCGTCTGTGCTTAGTCCGTCTTTTTTTTTTCAAGTTTCTCGTCTAACGTCAGCAAAACGTGTGTCCGTCTTACAGAATGCCCACCTGTTTATTTGTATAGAAACCTTTATGGTTGTGATGTTCTGTTAAATCTTAGTTGAAATTATTTACATTCAATACTGCCTTCTGTGTTTGATCACGTTGGCTATTGGCTATAAATGGAAACGCTTTGCGCTTCCTGTACAGTATGTACTGTAGCAGTGTGCACCAAAGAGATGTAATCCGCCCACGAAGCAAGAAGAAGACATACCTGTCAACTCTGGGGTGTACTGAATCTTACGTAAATTGTAATTTGCCTTTACATACCTGTATATAATCTTACACATTACACATTATTTTCTAATCGCTGTTGTCACATGAACGGAAATCAAGGATGTACGGTGTAGATCTTTGAAAAGGTGTTTCCACCTGTACAAATTACGCCGAAATTGTACAACTTAAGAAGGCATGAGAAGAAGAAAGACAAGATGATGATGAAGGATAAGAAGGAGGAGAAGAAGGCATTTATAAACATAAATTGGAGTGCACTACTTGGTTTGGATTATAATTGCCCTTGGCCACATTGCGGAGCTGGATTCTAGTTAAGGTAAGACATTTTAAACTTTAGGGGTGGGCGATCTGGCAAAAATATATCATGATTTTTTAAAAATAAAATCACGATCAGGAGTTTATCATTATTCTTTTTTACATCCTTTTTTTAATACTAATTTGCACATTTCTGACCATTTTCCTCATGTTAAACATATAAAACATATTTAAAACGTGTATAAAACTCTAAAAGACAAAAAATGACATTTTAAGTCAGCTTTCTGAACAGGTTTAAATTTGAATAGTGCCAATTTTTATCAAAATGTGCAGTAAATGTAAACATAAAAAATAAAAGGTAACATAATGTAAACATAAAAACACAGCCCGTAATGCAGGTCTAGTACTTTGAAGAGTCTTTTAAACCCTTCGTTTTCCACTGATTTAATGGGAATCATGTTTTCAGCAAGGTAATAAGTCACTGCCTCAGTTACTTCTTTATTTGCTTAACTTGCTTGTTTTTTCATATGGAGTGCCCTTGTTAAATGACTGTGTTACCGTGGGTTGCGTTAGCTCGGAGCTAGCGGCTGCATCTGGCTACCATGTGTCTGATTTTCGTTTGCTTTGGCTGTCGCCGTAGTTTTTTGGGTGCTGTCTATGTTCTCCGCAAGTGATTACCGGTAAACAGGTTTGTCGTGTTGCCATCTGACGTCCGAACCGAGTCTCTGCAAACTTTGCAAATAACTGGTTTGCGCTTTCTCCTCTGAGGAAAAGCCAAACCAAATCGACACTGTGGATGTGGAGTTTCTTCTCGGGACCAACTCTGCTTCGTGGTGACTTTCCGCTCTAGCCTCCCGCTATACAAACAAACAGGGAGGCATCACGTACGGTGCACTGTGCGTGCTGTGATTGGTTGGTCGGGTATACGCGTCAGCGGCTTTGCGCCGCCATAGAGAAAAACTGTTTAGAATGTGCCACGTAGACGATCAAACGACCTTTTCGCTTTATGAGATGGTGAACACGTTAAACCGCTTAACGATCTAATATCGTCATATCGCCCACCCCTACTTTAAACATAATTTTTTGGGCGTTTTAGGAGTTAAAACACCTGCAGGCAGTACAATAGACTGGCAAATAAGTGTATGTGAAATGGACGCGACTGACGGACCAACAGACGTCTGACGGACTATACTAATAATAACAGTAATAATACTAATAACCTGACGAACTTCCTGACCGACGGACTGACCGATTGAAAATTACAGGTTGGTTGGTCTCGAAAATATGATGGACAAAATGACAGAAGGGTGCCCAACCACTGACGGATGACGAATGATGGACGGGCCAAATTTATTAAAATGCCCACCTCTGGGAATGACACTTTTGAGGAGAAATGGGACACAGAGAAGTTACATACAGCATGAAATTTAAGACCCAGATATCAAAATTCAAGACTTGTTTAAGACTTATTAAGGTGTTATTTCCAAATAAATAAATTAAATGCTTTTAAGACTTTTTAAGACCCCGCTGGAACCCTGTCATAATTGTACCTCTCACCGCTTTTCTCATCAATTACTGCCACCTGTGCAGCATTTTCAATCAATTTGTGCAACCAGCCCATCTAACATACAGTATACTGCCACTTGCTTTGATTGTTACAAAAATAGGGCTCACTAAATCCATCCATCCATTATCGATACCGCTTATCCTCACAAGGGTCGCGGGGCATGCTGGAGCCTATCCCAGCTGTCTTTGGGCAGTAGACGGGGGACACCCTGAATTGGTTGCCAGCCAATCGCAGGGCACACAAAGACAAACATCCGCACTCACAATCACACCTAAGGGCAATTTAGAGAGTCCAATCAACTTACCATGCATGTTTTTGGAATGTGGGAGGAAACCGGAGTACCCGGAGAAAACCCACGCAGGCACGGGGAGAACATGCAAACTCCACACAGGGAGGCCGGAGCCGGGATCGAACCCACGGCCTCTGAACTGTGAGGCGGACGTGCTAACCAGTTGACCACCGTGCCGCGGCTCACTAAATATTCAAAATAATTCCAAACAGCATTCTTGCCCATGGTGCTGTACCAGCATTTTTAAAGCAAGTAGTGCAACTACAATCAAATCAAGACACATAATATTACACGTAATCTGTCCTTTTAGGGAATATGAAAAAGGCATATAGTATAGTCTTATTGTGCTGGTTATTTTTGTTCATCTGAATAGTAACTAAATCAAACAAACATTTACAAATTGCAACCAAAATGCAATTTATAATTAATTTGACTTCTGTGAATTGGAACCCTTACCTCAATTTTAGTAGATGTCTTCCACAAGACCCTGAACTTAGGTTTGTAGAAGGCCAGGATGTCATTGTTTGGTATTCCTGAGCTTTTGTCAGCTTCTGGCAGGGATATGTTGATTTGAATGCAGTTGCCACATTCAGTCACCGTTACATTTGGAGGACCTATTATAGCTAGGAATAAAAAGTGGACATATAGTTACTTTAATAATTGCTTGCTTTTGCTCCTCTTTGAGAACGGGAACTACGAGAGAATCAAAGAAAGAAATGTGGCAAGGTGAAGACTTGGGCAAAGCAAAAATAAATGAAAAATACAAATTCTGAATGCCCCATTTGACTCTCGCGGAGGACGCCGCCCCAAACAGCCAAAGTACCAATAGTGTGCAAGCGGCGCGGATCAATCGACAGACACAAGCGTAGTACAACCAACAGGAAATGTGTGGGCGCGCTGCGCCGGCGAGCACCAAGTGCAGAGTCTGCCGACATCACACAGACAGCAACGAGGACTACAGGATAATGCTCGCGGGGATAATTATGGATTTTCGACACAGGTCAAAATTGTGACTGCGCTTCATAAAAAAAAGACCAAGCTGCTCAGTGCAACACGCGAAAAATAAATCTCGCGCAAAGTGTCATATTCTGGAAATAAGTAGGTTCAACAGACGGCAAGAAGTTGCTTGTTGTTCAGTAAGGTGACGTCCGAAGCTCTGTCCACCTACATATCACTTTGTTTTATGAAACATAATGTAACGGTGGACTGCACTTCTTAATCACTCTACTTCTTATATAGACCGATAAACAATACGTCACTTCATTTCATGAAACATGATATGCAGACCTGGGCAGTCCATCCCTGGGCCGGACCGGTCGGACCCTCCGGCCCGGCCAGATGCCCATTTTTGGGGCGGAGGGGTGGGGGGTGACAAATTTAAAAAAATGACTGGACTAAGCATGGCCGGAAGTTTATTTTAGTCTGGCCCACTAATCGGCCCTCATGCGTGTGACGTGCTCGCGAGGCGGCCAAAAATCATCTCAGCCTACGCGATGAAAGGCTTCTTTTTAGGCTTCTTTCTACTCCCACGTCTGCGCGAACGACAACTGCTCTTATAGGGATTGTGGTATTGCCCCCCCGCCACCTCTTGTAATGGTATGCCCCAGTTGCAGGTGGGACGCGCGGGTTACGTGATGTGACGATAAGGAAATACAAACACGCTTGAGCGCACGTTGCTGTCTCACATGTTGCGATGACGTACAATTTCCCACACGGAGACGGACGCACCACGCAGCTCGTTGCTGCTGCTGCAAAGTAAACATTACTAAACAAGCTACTCACCCACGTTCCCCCTTAGCCGCCACCTTCAAGATCATTTTCGCAATAAAATTAAATGCATCGTCTAGTCATCTCGGTCCCTTTATGGTTGTAGCAGGCACGATATCCATTGTTGTCGCTGTCTTTTTGAAGCGACGCCCCCCGACTTGTTTCAAAACAATTTATGTCTGCGAGTATATTCAGACGCTAGCACATCAAGGTGGAGTTCATGCACTTTTTTCTGGCGTTCCCTACTTCCGCAAATACGTCATAGCAAACCTGCATTGTATAGTGGTTTGCTGGTACGCTTTTATTTTGAAGGCCGGGAAGGAGGGGAAGTGTGCAAAATAAATAAGTAACTTGACTGTGACTTCTGGCCGTCTGTTGGTTCCCAATAATTATACAATACGACAAATCCAACCCTGGGGCTCGCAATGCAAGTAAGCACGCAATTGGGTAAGTACTACTGGCGCATTTGAAGCGTGTCCACAATGGGTTCAAATAGTAAATTAGCCAGTTAATGATCTTTAAAAAGCCTCTGCCGTTAGGGTGGAGGGTCGCGGCTGGACCGGCAATAAATGGTCAAGTGCCCAGCTCTGATGATATGTAAACATGGACTGCACTTCTTAAATCACTCGCTCAATTTATTGTATAGACGGATAAATAAATAAAACATAAATGTATGAAATTAAATTACCTGATCTCCAGTTAGTAAAATCACACGCCAACTGGTAGGAAAAGTCACATAATGCCTACTTATGATGTAATACAGGGGTGTCAAACTCATTTTTGTTGTGGGCCGCATTGTAGTTCTGATTTCGCTCGAAGCGCCGTTACGACAGTTAACCCATGTGAATGTATGATCGCTTTATACACAACTAATTGATGGATCACTAGTTTGGAAATCAGAAGCCAGTAAATCGTTTGTTCAAATATTTTTCAATGTATTTTAAAGGAAGGATTGGTAAAAATGCTTGAAATTTCAAATATGTTGTGTTAACAGTGAAGACAATTAAAAAAAAAAAAAACATGTCTAGTCAACACATGATTTGTCTTCACGGGCCACATAAAATAATGTCGCGGGCCGGATCTGGCCCCCGTGCCTTGAGTTTGATAGCAGTGATGTAATACCAAGCACCAGCGGGCGTTACCACTCAGGGGCGTCTCATCATTAAACATCTTTTTGATTGTCTTGAGACCGCTTAACAACTTTGCACAGATGCGTTTTCATTTGCCGTGGATCAAGCAGCCGCACACTATCGTCTGTGTGTGTGCTCAAACTTTGGAGACATAAATTGAAGTTAACCCTTACAACAGCCATTACACACTTCCTCACACACACGTGCTCTGACATACGACGGCAGCCAAAACATTACAAAATACTAAAATAACTAAACACTTTTATTGGTTTTTATTTAACCTTAATCCAAAAAGTTTTGTTTTGCTTCTCTAATATGCATAATTTAATCTACACATTCAAAATGTGTTATGCACCTGGAATAGGGGGGGAAAAAGCAATCTTTAGCAATCTAAATTAGTACATTTTCACAAGTCAATGTTATGTCTTTTATTGTTAGGTGTTGCCATTATGGGTTTGTGGAAAATAGGTCATATTGTGTTAACTTGGAGTACTGAAATTTCTGATTCCTAAACGCAACACTTGGAGGGTAGTCACCGCGACCTTGAGGCAGCACTTCCTATTGCTGCTCGATGTTCGCTGACTAATGCCTCCATAATCCGTAGAAGATGCTACCATATGTTATCGTGCCACAACAGGACATACACGGTAGCCTGTGTGTGCTAACTAAAGATAGCTTTCAGAAACGACTGTACCAATGTGAGAAATGAAATCGGGCATCGATTGCTAACGCTAGCGCTAACTTGGAACCATGACGCCATTACACACAATGCTTCTGTTTACATCACGAATTACCACTACTACGCATGTGTGATGCAGACTGCAGAGAAGCCGGCCGCGGGATACGAGGCTTTTTTGAGAGAAAAACACAACGGCAAATAATGAACTGCGGTCAAGCCAGCCTCCACTCGAAAAAATCAAGTCAAGGCAGCCGCCCCTAATTTCCTTTATATCAGGCATTACGGCAATAGGTCGCTGACGAGGGGGGGAAGCCCCCATTCGGGATAAAAGCACACCATCACGCTGAACTGGACGCCAATGCTTCGGGTTAGAAATACACGTTGTAACGAATTGGGTTATCTGCGTTGTGGTCGAAATCGTGTTTTGCCGAGCGAGTTGTTGTTTCCGAGACTAATGAATGCATCGCGCGGCTCGCTGTATGGGAGCGGGCGCGGGCCAGAGAGGAGAAGCGGAGGACCAAGGAGAGGGAGCCGTGACACTTTTTGAACTTAACGGTTGTTGTACTGTACTGGCGTCGGCTGCGGCCCACAGTAGCCGGGTGGACTAATAAAATGGGTAAATTATACTACATCTGACAGCTTGTTCTTGGAAGACGCAAATATATATTAAATCAGATCTCTGTTATAATGCAGCTAGTCCATTTCTGAGAGAATGCAGAATGGTTCATTTGAATCTTGAGATGCATTGAAAAATAGTGTACTGCATTTGAAATATGGCTGCAAGTATAATTTGTATACATTTTTTATTCAAAATAATCCAATTGACATTGAAAAACAGTACAGTCGTGAATGACACTAGACCCCCACAGCTGTCCACCAAAGGAAGTCCCATCCAATTTCGATGTTCCATTGCAAAATAAAAGTCCCCTGAAATATGCACATTTGACTGTCATCAGGCCTGATTTAAAAAAATCATTAAAAATATTCCTTCAGCTATCGTAATAACAGACCAGTTATGGGGGATACTAGACGACCACAGCTGTCCACCAAAACAATTCCCATTGAAATCAGATGTGGCATTTCAAAATAAAAGCCCCTTGAAATATGCACATTTCACTGTCATCAGGCCTGATTTAAAAAAAATCATAAAAAATTATCCATTAGCTATCATGATACCAGACCAGTTCTGTATGACACTAGACCACCCCGGCTGTCACCATAACAAGTCCCATCCAAATCTGATGTGGCATTTCAAAATAAAAGTCCCCTGAAATATGCATATTTCACTTTCATCAGACCTGATTGTAATACTTCATTAGAAAATATCCTTTAGCTATCATGATACCAGACCAGTTCTGGAGGACAATAGACCACCCCAGCTGTCCACCAAACAGGTCCCATCCAAATCTGATGTGGCAATTCAAAATAAAAGTCCCCTGAAATGTGCATATTTCACTGTCGTCAGGCCTGCTTTTAACAAATTATTTTAAAAATTCCTTTAACTATCATGATACCAGACCAGTTCTGTATGACACTAGACCACCCCAGCTCTCCACCCAAACAGGTCCCATCCAAATCTTATGTGGCATTTCAAAATAAAAGTCCCCTGAAATATGCATATTTCACTGTCATCAGACCTGATTTTAAATAAATTATTAAAAATGATCATTTAGCTATCATGATACCAGACCAGCTCTGTATGACACTAGACCACCCGGGCTGTCACCAAAACAAGTCCCATCCAAATCTGATGTGGCATTTTAGAATAAAAGTCCCCTGAAATATGCAGATTTCACTGTCATCAGGCCTGATTTTTTTTTTTTTTTAAATGATCATTTAGCTATCATGATACCAGACCAGCTCTGTATGACACTAGACCACCCGGGCTGACACCAAAACAAGTCCCATCCAAATCTGATGTAGCATTTCAGAATAAAAGTCCCCTGAAATATGCACATTTCACTGTCACCAGGCCTGCTTTCAAAACTTCATTAAAAATTATGATTTAGCTATCATGATACCAGACAAGTTTTGGAGGACACTAGACCACCCCAGCTGTCCACCAAACAGGTCCCATCCAAATCTGATGTGGCATTTCAAAATAAAAGTCGCCTAAAATATGCACATTTCACTGTCATCAGGCCTGATCTTAAAACTTCATTAAAAAATATCCTTTAGCTATCGTGATGCCAGACCCGTTCTGGAGAACACTAGACCACACCAGATGTCCACCAAGAAAGTCCCATACAAATCTGATGTGGAATTTCAAAATAAACGTCCCCTGGAAAATGCACATTTCACCAAAATTTCGTTTTATGAGAAATTACATTACAGCAGAGCTTTTTTTTCAAAATCCAATTTTCTTTGCTTTTAGACAAGAAAATAATGTTTGCGGTTATTCACAATGTGTATTTAAGAAATACAACTGTTTATTCTAAATATTAAAAAGCAATTGTTCATTCTTTAATTTTATTGTCTTTTTTTATTGTTTAATAAAACCTTTGCCTCAGTTCTCCAGGATTAACCTGAAAAAAAATAGCTCCATCAAGTTAGAAAGTTGGGGCAGGAGGCCCTGGGACAACCAACGACATTTATGTATCCCGGGCAGCCTGGGACTATCTTGAGATCCTCCAGAAGAATTGGGAGAATAGGCTGGAGAGACGAAAGTTTGGGCTTCCCTGCAGCCTCTCTAACCTGACACCGGGTAAGCGGTAGGTGGTGGATGGATGGATGGAAGTTAGAAAGTTGCTCCCCAAATAAAGTTGTTGATTCACAAACTGCTCTGTAAAGAAAAATATTTAGAGCCTTGGAGATTAATCCCAAGATCTTGGACTACTTATTTATAATATTGCTTGTGATCGGTATTGCATAGTGTCAAAGAGTAATTTTCTCTATACCAGTGAAAGTGAAGAGTAAATGTTATAAAGTCGGTGTGTCAAACACATTTCAGTTCACGGGCCGCATTAATCCTACATTGAACCGACTAGAATATTTGTGGCCACATAAACTAGAAATAAGAATTTATTAAAATGTTATGCCCTTCATTTTGGTGCAAATATTTAAAAGTACATTTTTAAAAGACTCACAGATTAATGCATTTGCTGATGGTGTAGTGGTATACTCTCCTGAGTTGTGTGCGGGCAGCATGGGATCGCTTTCCGCTCAGTGACAGTCTGTGTGTGTGCTCTGCGACTGGCTGGCGACCAGTTCAGGGTGTAGTCTGCATGACTACAGATGACACGCCAATGCAAATGATGAGCAATCTGAAATGTCTGAACAATAACTCTATAAAATAAACCAATATTAATATTATATATTTTATAGATATATATAAATGTATGCAACTTAAAGAGAAAAAAAAGCCAAATTTTTTTTTTTTCAAGAATATGTTCCCAGCAGGCCCAATTAGTTGAAACCCGGTATACTGATTAATATTGTGTTTGTGGAATATGAGTTAAACAGCAAAATCCACCCCTTTTTAGCCAGCTCATGCGGGTGGCATTTTAAACAATACAATACAATTTTATCTATGTAGCGCATCTCATAACAGCTAGAGCTGTAACAAAGCACTTGACATACAAACAACAAAATAGCCATAATATAACAAAATGGAATCAATAAATGAACATAAAACACTATATTCTATAGACACTTGAAAAGAGCCAAAAATTAAAGATCGAATCAAAGAGAGGGGGCTTGCCAAACAACCAATGGGAGGTCATTCCAGAGGGAAGGACGAGCGACAGAAAAGGCTTGATCCCCTGAGGCTCCGCTTGGTCCTTGGCACCTCGAGCAGCGCCTGGTCCGCAGATCTAAGGCTGCGGGAAGGTGCATAGGAGTGGAGGAGCCCAGAGAGGTACGCCAGGGCGAGGCCATTTAATGATTTATAGACAAATAGGAGAATCTTAAATTGAACCCTAAAATGCACTGGGAGCCAGTGAAGGGAGGCCAGAATTGGAGTTATGTGCTCGATCTTCCGAGTTCCAGTTAGTAGACGGGTAGCGGCATTTTGGACCAACTGGAGACGTTTGAGAGAGGACTGGCTGACTCCAAAACTTCTGTCGACTGAAAATGACATCACAACTGCTCAGGGCTCAGATAACGACCAATTACGGCTAAGCTTCATAACACAGGTCATCTGTGAAAAAGGGGTGGATTTTTCTGCTTAACTCAAATTCATAGGCTTACATAGAACATATTCTTGAAAAAAGTATGTTTGGGCTGACTTACTCTTTAAATATCCCAATGGATGCAAACATGTGTCCTACTATATGAAACTTTTACTACTACTACAACTACTACTACTATGACAAATAATATTAATAGTAATAATAATAGTAATAATAAAAGGAATAAAAATAATAGTAATAACAACAACAATAAAAATAACAATTATTAATGATTTTTTAAGTCAGGCCTGATGACAAATTTGAACAATTTCAGGCGACTTTTACTTTGAAATGCCACATCAGATTTGGATGGGACCACTTTTGGTGGACAGCTGGGGTGGTTCAGTGTCCTCCAGAACTGGTCTGGTATCACGATAGCAAAAGGATAATTTTAAATCATTTTTTAAAATCAGGACCGATGACAGTGAAATGTGCATATTTCAGAGGACTTTTATTTTGAAATGTCATATCAGATTTGGATGGGACTACTTTGGTGGACAGATGGGGTGGTTTAGTGTCCTCCAGAATTGGTCTGGTATAATGATAGCTGAAGAAATATTTTTAATGCATTTTTAAAATCAGGGCTCACGACGGTTAAATGTGCATATTTCAGGGGACTTTTATTTTGAAATGCCACATCAGATTTGGATTGGACTTGGTTTGGTGGAGAGCTGGGGTGGTCTTGTGTCCTGCAGAACTGCTTTGGCATCACAATATCTAGAGAATATTTTTTAACGAAATTTCAAAATCAGGCCAGTCGACAGTGAAATATGCATAGTTCAGGGTTCTTTTATTCTGAAATTCCACATCAGATTTGGATGGGACCTGTTTGGTGGACAGCCAGGGTGGTCTAGTGTGCCCCAAAACTGGTCTGGTATCATGATAGCTAACGGATCATTTTTAATGAAGTTTTAAAATCAGGTCTGGTGACAGTGAAATGTGCATATTTCAGGGGGATTTTATTTCAAAATGCCACATACAGATTTGGATGGGACTTGTTTGGTGAACAACTGGGGTGGTCTAGTGTTCTCCAGAACTGGACTGGTATCACGATAGCTAAAGGATTATCATTTTTAATGATTTATTTAAAATCAGGTGACAGTGAAATATGCATATTTCAGGGGACTTTTATTTTGAAATGCCACATCAGATTTGGATGGGACTTGTTTTGGTGACAGCCGGGGTGGTCTCGTGTCCTCCAGAACTGGTCTGGTGTCACAATAGCTAGAGGATATTTTTTAATGATTTTTCTAATATCAGGGCTGATGACAGTGAAATATGCATATTTCAGGGGACTTTAATTTTGAAATGCTACATCAGATTTGGATGAGACTTGTTTTGATGACAGCCAGGGTGGTCTAGTGTCCCCCAAAACTGGTCTGGTATCATGATAGCTAACGGATAATTTTTAATGAAGTTTCAAAATCAGGTCTGGTGACAGTGAAATGTGCATATTTCAGGAGGATTTTATTTTAAAATGCCACATCAGATTTGGATGGGACTTGTTTGGTGGACAGCTGGGGTGGTTTAGTGTCCTCCAGAACTGGTCTGGTATCATGATAGCTAAAGGATATTTTTTAATGAAGTTTTGAAAGCAGGCCTGATGACAGTGAAATGTGCATATTTCAAGGGACTTTTATTCTGAAATGCCACATCAGATTTGGATGGGACTTGTTTTGGTGACAGCCGGGGTGGTCTAGTGTCCTCCAAAACTGGTCTGGTGTCATGATAGCTAAAGGATAATTGTTAATAAATTTTTTTTAAATCACGCCTGATGACAGTGAAATATGCATATTTCAGGCGACTTTTATTTTGAAATGCCACATCAGATTTGGATGAGACCTGTTTGGTGGACAGCTGGGGTGGTCTAGTGTCCTCCAGAACTGGTCTGGTATCACGATAGCTAAAGGATATTTTTTAATGAAGTTTTGAAAGCAGGCCTGATGACAGTGAAATGTGCATATTTCAGGGGACTTTTATTCTGAAATGCTACATCAGATTTGGATGGGACTTGTTTTGGTGACAGCCCGGGTGGTCTAGTGTCATACAGAGCTGGTCTGGTATCATGATAGCTAAATGATCATTTAAAAAAAAAAGAAAAATCAGGCCTGATGACAGTTAAATGTGCATATTTCAAGCGACTTTTATTTTGAAATGCCACATCAGATTTGGATGGGACATGTTTGCTGGTCAGCTGGGGTGGTCTAGTGTCCTCCAGAACTGGTCTGGTATCACGATAGCTGAAGGATATTTTTTTGATTAAGTTTTGAAAGCAGGCCTGATGACAGTGAAATGTGCATATTTCAGGGGACTTTTATTATGAAATGCCACATCAGATTTGGATGAGACCTGTTTGGTGGACAGCTGGGGTGGTCTAGTGTCCTCCAGAACTGGTCTGGTATCACGATAGCTAAAGGATCATTTATAATGATTTTTTTTTTTAATCAGGTCTGATGACAGTGAAATGTGCATATTTCAGGGGACTTTTATTTTGAAATGCCACATCAAATTTGGATCAGATTTGTTTTGGTGGACAGCTGTGGTGGTCCAATGTCCTCCAGAACTAATCTGGTATCACGATAGCTAAAGGATATTTTTTAATGAAGTTTTAAATTCAGGCCTGATGACAGCGAAATGTACATATTTCAAGCGATTTTTATTTTGAAATGCCACATCAGATTTGGATGGGACATGTTTGCTGGTCAGCTGGGGTGGTCTAGTGTCCTCCAGAACTGGTCTGGTATCACGATAGCTGAAGGATATTTTTTTGATTAAGTTTTGAAAGCAGGCCTGATGACAGTGAAATGTGCATATTTCAGGGGACTTTTATTATGAAATGCCACATCAGATTTGGATGAGACCTGTTTGGTGGACAGCTGGGGTGGTCTAGTGTCCTCCAGAACTGGTCTGGTATCACGATAGCTAAAGGATCATTTATAATGATTTTTTTTTTTAATCAGGTCTGATGACAGTGAAATGTGCATATTTCAGGGGACTTTTATTTTGAAATGCCACATCAAATTTGGATCAGATTTGTTTTGGTGGACAGCTTGGGTGGTCTAGTGTCCTCCAGAATTGGTCTGGTATCACGATAGCAGAAGGATATATTTCAACGAAATTTTTTTGTAAATCAGGTCTGATGACAGTGAAATATGAATATTTCAGGGGACTTTTATTTTGAAATGCCACATCAGATTTGGATGGGACTTGTTATGGTGACAGCCCGGGGTGGTCTAGTGTCATACAGAACTGGTCTGGTATCATGATAGCAAAAAGGATAATTTTTTATTATTTTTTTAAAATCAGGCCTGATGACAGTGAAATGTGCATATTTCAGGCGACCTTTATTTTGAAATGCCAAATCAGATTTGGATGGGACCTGTTTGGTGGAGAGCTGGCGTGGTCTAGTGTCCTCCAGAACTGGTCTGGTATCACAGTAGAAAAAGGATATTTTTTAATGAAGTTTTGAAAGCAGGCCTGATTACAGTGAAATGTGCATAATTCAGGTGACTTTTATTCTGAATTGCCACATCAGATTTGAATGAGACCTGTTTGGTGGACAGCTAGGGTGGTCTATTGTCCTCCAGAATTGGTCTGGTATCACGACAGCTAAAGGAAAACCTTTAATGATTTTTTTTGTTTAAATCACACCTGATGACAGTGAAATGTGCATATTTCAGGCAACTTTTATTTTTTCTTTTATTATTTTTTTAACGATTTTTTTAAAATCAGGTCTGATGACATTGAAGTATACATATTTCAGGGTACTTTTATTTCAAAATGCCACATCAGATTTGGATGGGACTTGTTTTGGCGCCAGCCAGGGTGGTCCAGTGCCATACAGAACCGGTCTGGTATCATGATAGCTAAAGGATCATTTTTAATGATTTTTTTTAAATCAGGCCTGATGACAGTGAAATGTGCATATTTCAAGGGGCTTTTATTTTGAAATGACGCATCAGATTTCAATGGGACTTGTTTTGGTGGTCTAGTGTCATTCACGACTTTTCAATGTCAATTTGATTAGTTTGAATTAAAAAAAAAAACTAATTGTACTTGCAGACATATATCCATATTTCAAATACTCTTCATTTTTCATTGCATCTCAAGATTCAAATTAACCATTCTACTTTCTCTCAGAAGTGGACTAGCTGCGTTATAACAGAGCGATTATTTAATATACTGTAGCGTCTTCCAAGAACACGCCCTTAGACGTAGTATAATTGACGCATTTTATTAGTCCAACCGGCTACCTTGGGCCGCAGCCAACGTCAATACAGTACAACAACCGTTAAGTTCAAAAAGTGTCACGGCTCCCTCTCCTTCGTCTTCCGCTGCTCCTCTCTTGCCCGCACTCCCTCCCATATAGCGAACCGCGCGATGCATTCATTTAGCTTCGGAAACAACAACAATAACACGGCAAAACACACATTCGACCACAACACAAATAACATAGAAACTATTTATTTCCAACCCGAAGGATTGACGTCCAGTTCAGCGCAATGGAGTGTTTTTATTCTCAAGGGGGCTTTCGCCGCTCGTCAGCGACCTATTACAGTAATGCCTGATTGAATTAGGGGCTGCTGGCTTGACTTCATCTTTTCGAGTGGAGGCTGGCTTGACCGCAGTAATAATTAGATATGTAAATAAACGACACGTTCACTATTAAAATTAAACTGTCGACGATTTTGAGTGTTGAAGTTGTCGTGTTAGTAATCTAATCTTGGCAGTTCTAGTGTCAAGTAATTTACCCAATGTGCGTATGATGTTTGTTTACAGCTGGTTAACAATGCGTTGCGAATCGATTATTTTATTCTTTTACATCAATGAATATTTTAAGCATTTAAATTGAAGCCCTTTGCCCTTGAGACTTTTTTGTGATTAAGGGCTATATAAATAAATTTGACTTGATTTAAGATGCTTTCTGGAAGCCTCTATGATGAGGTGTTCTGGGCTGTCTTCCGCCTTGGAATTCCCCCAAAAGAGCTGGACCAAGTGGCTGGGGAGAGGGAAGTCTGGGCATCCCAACTCCAGATAAGCGGAGAAAATGGAGTGATGGATGGATAATGACAAATAAGTATTTTAAGATAATGCCTAATTCTTTTTAATCCAGAAATGTACAGTACATTTGGCTGAAACAAAAGTGTTCATGCAAAAATGTTCATGCTGACATACTTTGTTCAAATGGAGTGAAGGAGATTTCTTCAGACTCCGGAGACCAGGTTCCATTGTAGAATGCTTGGACAGTCACATAATATTTATATTTGTCCAACTTCAGCTGTAAAGATGTGGCAGTTGTTGGGTAGTCATTCTGGGGTTTTTTCTCCTTTTCTCCGCTTAACCTGCACAAAGAAATTTTCAGATGTTTGAATTCATGCTTTTTGTGCTGTGTTTACCTCAACATTATAACAAATTATCAGTAAATAAGGTAATAATCAGACCTGGGCATTCCGTCTATGTGGCGGACCGGTCCGTCTATCCATCACTGACGAATAACAGGAAGAAATTTTAAATAGACGGACTAAGCATTGTCGGAAGCCCCTTTATTTAATCCGTCATTCGTCTGTAGTCCGTCATTAATCTATTTTTCGTGGCAGGGCTTCAATAACTGCGTTTAGCGCGGTGAGGAATAATTTAAAATGGCGCATCCTCACCAAATGTAGCAACCATGTCAGTATGAATTTCCCTGCGGGTTACTGCCTTTTTTTTTTTTTTTTTTACAGATATTTGATAATACCACGGTGCCAAATTTTATCCATTTTCACAAAATGGCACTTTTACCACTTTCCCAACTCAATTCTGTATCCATTTATTGTGCATATAACCGTAAGGGGGCGGCACGGTGGTCGACTGGTTAGCACGTCCGCCTCACAGTTCAGAGGTTGTGGGTTCGATCCCGGCTCCGGCCTCCCTGTGTGGAGTTTGCATGTTCTCCCCGTGCCTGCGTGGGTTTTCTCCGGGCACTCCGGTTTCCTCCCACATTCCAAAAACATGCATGGTAAGTTGATTGGATACTCTAAATTGCCCCTAGGTGTGATTGTGAGTGCGGTTGTTTGTCTCTGTGTGCCCTGCGATTGGCTGGCAACCAGTTCAGGGTGTCCCCCGCCTACTGCCCAAAGACAGCTGGGATAGGCTCCAGCACGCCCCGCGACCCTTGTGAGGAGAAGCGGTACAGATAATGGATGGATGGATAACCGTAAGGAAACAGTTGTCGGCAGTAAATGTTGAAATTTAGCACATGCTAAATTCCATTAATGTGTCAACATTTTTGTGGTGCGTTCACACCTGACGCGGGAGTATGGTCGCAGATGTTGACCTGTTCATTCTCGCCACTTAAGCCACATGTACCGGAGAGGAGGCGCTAGTTCACCTTCTAGAGGTGGAAACAATGGAAGAAAATCCATGGTTCTTCATTTTATGAGCAACCATGAAAGACTTATCAACCACTGCTGCTTCATTCTTGGAAACGATCTGAGGCCCAGCGGTGGATGCCTGCCGGTCTAACGGTGGATTCACAGTGGGTGAGCGGGATGGGGCCGCCCGGCGGGAGCCAGACCCAACCGCTGGCGGTGAAGCCCGGGCGGACGGGCAGCCAAGTGCAGGGAAGAGTGGCTGGTTGGCTCCCGGTTCACGACAGCTCACCTCGAGATGGTGGTCAGGATTGAGAGGAGGAAAGTCGCGTTCCTGGAAGATGGAGAAGCGATTGGAGAGCTGAAGTTCGTGGGAGGGGAATGATCGGGAAAAGGAGGTGATTTCCTTGACTTATTTCTGTGAACGATTTGCCAGCCTTGATCGGGGGTAGAGGACAGACCTTTTTGATTCGGAGTGAAAGAAACACGAGCCATTTTTTGGGGTATGGCTCCCAATTTGCGCCAACGGTTGTCCTCAAGGGGCTGGACGGGAACAGTGGAGTCCAAATCGGTGTCGGGCAAAACAGTATGGAGCAGGAGCTGCACCAACCGTGACCAAGGAGTCAAGGAACATCCCATCATACCGGATTTTATAAAGCGTTGAGATGCGTCCTTCGAGCTGGTCTGGGTCAGGAAGACGCAGTGGTCCCAGATCGTCGGAGGGGTAAGTGCTGGCATATTTTCGTCTGGCTGGTGCTAGTGGTTGCTGCAGCGGTTTGTGGTGATGGTGGCTAGTAGTTAGCTTCATGAAAACCGGAAAGTCTGGATGGTCTCCTCAAAGTGTTACCTGTCCACCCTGAGCTCGAGTTCCGCGGGGATGTAATACCATGGATTACGCCACAGGATGGCCATTTCACGATGAGGAAAAGGGTAGGTTACAATTTTGTTTTGTTAACATTTAGTACATTCCTTATCCCTTTGCATGGGAAGTATTGTATGTCCTTGTCTGGGACATCTCTAGAGCGAAAAAAATCTCTCCAAACCGTCATTCATGCTCACGCCGTAACACTGAAACCTACGACATGGAAGTCTTTCGTTCTCCTCCTAAAATAACATTGCTTATTTTGCAATAATGATTTTATTGCAAAATAGGATAGGAATAGGAAATTAGCCAGCTAATGAGCTTTAAATAATGTTTATGAATTATGAAACCGCTGCCGTAGGCATCTCTCCGACGCCGTCCTGCACATGCGCTTTTTTTTGGGGGGGGCGGCTGGGGAGACGTACTGACAGAATGTGAGGATGGAAGCCTTTTAAAAGGATGAGGACGGATAGGGTTGGAGGACAATTATTTTTATAAGGACGGAGAGACGATGACAAAAGGGTGCCCAGGTCATGGACGGTGGATGGACTGGCAAAAAAGGGTAAAGTGCCCTTCTCTGTGTATGTGTGAGTGAGTGCCAACTTGCACAGCGAATT
Source organism: Filicampus tigris (assembly GCF_054856515.1). Classification (NCBI taxonomy): domain Eukaryota; kingdom Metazoa; phylum Chordata; class Actinopteri; order Syngnathiformes; family Syngnathidae; genus Filicampus; species Filicampus tigris. The sequence goes on from NC_141230.1 coordinate 1,721,099, forward strand.
GCAGCCTGACTGAATGAAGATTCAACAAAGCAGTGCGAGTGAATATTGACGACGTACGTAAACAAACATGCATGTAAGTGACCATTTATCGAATCCCCCAAAAACTATCATGTCTATTTTTTCTCATCAAGCGATATGTAGATTAGTGGAGTAGTAATTATCGTGGCAGGCCTGCATACAGCATTAAATTTAAAACCTAGTTATCAAAAGTCAAGACTTTTTCAAGACTTTTTAAGGTGCTATTTCCATATTCATGTAAGTAAATGCTCTTAAGACTTTTTAAGACCCATGGGAACCATGTATATATTTCATTTCGACAGTGCAACTTTATGATATTAAACAATCTAAAAATAGTTACAAGTTATTACTCCTTTAACTGCAGCGTACCCGTCAATTTGACGGCACTACTTAATCTTATGTGCGTTGCGCTGGGACGGCACCGCCGGGTTTCCATAGCAACCAGTGGCTGCATTGAGAAACGCTGCTGGTGACCATGATCTATAAAAAAAATCCTATAGTGTACAGGACTTGTCAAAGTCTGAAGATGAATTGCTCTTATGTGGTGCTAAAGAGCTGCGGGTTGTACTCGTGATGGAGTTGTTTTGTCTGCCGATCTACTTCCTCTTCTTCGAAGTGAGGTGCAGTAAAGTAGGGGTGTCCAACTAGGCCCTCAAAGGCAGCTGTCTTGCCTGTTTTCCATCTCTCCCTGCTGCAACACACCCAATTCAAATGATCATCATCGTTACAAAGCTTCTTCAGAGCTATGTCGCAGTTAAGTTCTATCTCGAGTATCAAGTCCGTCAGTACCATTACACTTCCCCTCCTTGCCATCACTTGTTCCCTTTTGTGGGAGCATCACCCCTCTACTTTCAAAATATCAAAAAAGCTATAGAAATTAGAGTTGCACGGTATACCGGTACCTTTATGGTATCACAATACTAGAGTTTTTAAAACGGTACTATACTCGCATTTAAAAACAAATGGTACTTTTATTTCATTTTATTGAATGTGATTGAATTGGTAAATTGGAGCCTGTCTCTTTAAGAGCGAGTATGACGTAGTTGCCCACGCGCCTCCGCCTCCTTATGCTCACAGGCTAAGAGAAAGTGAAGTCGCGCAGACAAAGTAGGTGGAAGACAACGAGGAACAGAGCCCGTACTTGTTGATGAAACGGGAAACCGAATGACAAAGGCGAGCCATTGAACACAGAAGCACCGCAAACAATTGTATAGAAATATATTTATCTTAATAATTATCTGGGTTATTTTAAGATGTTTGGATTAATTATTTTTGCATACACCACCTATCAACAATCTCCTGGAAATAATTTAGTGAGATGCTAAATACAATATTAAATACATCCAAATTCAGAACAATTAGAACAAATGAGTTGCATGATGTCACAAAAAGATTTGTCTTTAATACTGAGAAGTCTGGTAATTACGGTCTGGAAATTTTAAATGTCTAGGAACCCTTACTTTTTATTTTTATTTTTTTGGTATTTTGAAGTGTTGGTTACTGATGTGTGTTGTTTTTTTTTAATGGTGGTTGTATGTTTATTTTGCTTACACTAATATTTTTATTTTTATACAATGTAGCTCCCAGAGCTGGGCACTTGACATTTTTTGCCCGTCCGGCCGCAACGCTCCACCCTTGACCTGGGTACCCTTCCGGCCATATTCGTAAACATTGTTGGCCCCCGCCCCGTTCCGACCCCCTAAAAAAAAAAAAAAAACGTGCACGATGCCCCCGAGGGAGAGAGCTAACGAAAGAGGTTTATTTAAAGACAATAAGCTGGCTAACTTACTATTCAAACCAGCAGCGGACACGCTTCAAACGCGCCACTTACTCACGTACTTACTTACCCATGTAGTGTATGGACCTACTTTTCCAGGCGTAGTTATTCGCCCTGTGATTTCCCCAGTGCCCCGCGACATGCGCGGAGTGATATAATTTCAAGTGTAATCAGTGATTCAACTCGTCTGTGAATGAATGCCGTTTACGCAATAAAAAGAAGCTGAGCTCCGAGACTTCTCCATGTCATCTTCCAAACCGCTTATCCTATATAGGGTCGCGGGGAGTTGCTGGAGCCTATCCCAGCCGTCAATGGGCGAAGGCAGACTACACCCCGAACTGGTCGCCAGCCAGTCGCAGGGCACCGAGACTTCTCCAAGTTATTAAATTGTGAAAGACACAACAATCCAGTTGCGTGTACTTACTTCCATTGCGAGCCATGGGGTTGGTTTTGTCGTATTGAATAATTTATTTGTCCAACAGACGACAAGTCTGCAAGCAACAAGTTACCTATTTTCCACACTCCCCTCCTTCACACTTCCCTGCCTTCAAAATAAAAGCATTCCAGTAAACCATTACACAACAGGTTTTCTACAGCGTATTTCCGGAAGTAGGGAAGTGCATGATGTGCCAGTGTCATACTTGAGTGCTGCGCGCAGCTTGATTTTCCTCCCGGACACAATTTGTTTTGAAAGAAGCCTAAAAAGAAGCCTTTCACCGAGTAGGCTGAGATGGAATTTGGCCGCCTCGCGAGCACGTCACACGCATGAGGGCCGATTAGTGGGCCAGACTAAAATCCACTTCCGGCCATGCTTAGTCCAGTCATTATTTTAATTTGTCTGATTATTGACTGATTATTTTTGGTTTTACCGGTAATAAAAATAGACATTTGCTTTTAGTTTGGAAAAATAATAGTCAACAATTTCACCCATTTTCGTCAGATTAATGAATAAAATAATTGTTAGTTGCAGCCTTCCTCAAATGTAAAAGGAATACAACATTGGATGATATTTGCCTGTTGGGTATAATCATTTAGTTGTGGCATTTTATTTCATTTTTGCAGGTATAAATGCTCACTCCAAAACATTTTTCCAGGAATGACAATGTGGGCTTGCTATGTGTCATGTTTAGACGACAGGGGTCCCAGAAAAGTGGGGTTAATAAATTTAATAATTGTAATTAATTATATGTCAGACTACTTTTGGGGTCACATTAGATCAACCCTACAGGAAATCCGCTTTTGACCCAACAGAAAAGTAAAATTTGACCCCGCAGCGAAGTCACCGTTGACCCAGCAGCTGAGTCACCGTTTTGACCCAGCGACGAAGTCACCGTTGACCCAGTAGCTGAGTCACCGTTGACCCAGCGGCAAAGTCACCATTGACCCAGCGGCAGCCTCACCGTTGACCCTGCGGCGGAGTCAGAGGTGACCCAGCAGCAAAGTCAGAGTTGATTCAGCGGCGGAGTCAGAGGTGACCCAGCAGCGAAATCACATTCAACCCATTTTGGGATAAACAATTCGGTCCAAATTTAGGAATGTGTTGTTACCCCAATAAACCATCCATCCATCCATTATCGATACCGCTTATCCTCACAAGGGTCGCGGGGCGTGCTGGAGCCTATCCCAGCTGTCTTCGGGCAGTAGGCAGGGAACACCCTGAATTGGTTGCCAGCCAATCGCAGGGCACACAGAGACAAACATCCGCACTCACAATCACACCTAGGGGCAATTTAGAGAGTCCATTCAACTTACCATGCATGTTTTTGGAATGTGGGAGGAAACCGGAGTACCCGGAGAAAACCCACGCAGGCACGGGGAGAACATGCAAACACCACACAGGGAGGCCGGGGCCGGGATCGAACCCACGACCTCTGAACTGTGAGGCGGACGTGCTAACCAGTCAACCACTGTGCCGTCCCCAATAAACCAATTTGGGTTATTTTTAACACAGCAGTTTTAAGAGTGTATGCACTGGCGGCACTGGTGCTCATGGGAAATGTGGTTGGCTTCTCGCAAAACACTACCACTCTTGTCCATATATATGGCGCCACCATAATCAACGAAAACTGAAAGCTCCCCAGTGTTTCAAACTCTCCAAACGGCGTCCATCTATCCACTTCATTGAAAGCCAGTCTTAGTTGTTCTTGGGTTGTGATAAAATATGATAAATGGGGAATTTACCTCAAAAAGACCTTGTACTGTACGCCTGGTGGGGTGGCAGGCCCAGGATCCCAATGTAGGATGTGAAGGAAGTTAACAGAGTTAACAGACAAATTAGATGGTGCAGGGAGTATTCCAAGTACTGTGTAAAATAAATAAATAAAAACACAATAAAGATTTTGAGTGGTATGTCGTAGATCTGAAGGTTTCAAGTCATTAAATCTACTGTCAGAAAAATGATTTTACTCACCAGAATCAAGCAGGAACATCATATTTAGAGAACAAGACACCCAGCATCTTGCCATATGCTTAGACTATCGTAGTCATTCTTGAAGGAATGCACTTTACACGTGGGGAAAAAAAAGATGTAAAGCATAATCACAGTCATGAGCTACTTTTTCCTTACATGCAAGATATCACAATAGCATATATTATAGTTATTAATTAGGTATACGCATACCTGCCACTGAATAAGCAGGCCACTGTTCAAATCTAAATGGCCATACTGTATTTATTATATATTTTGCTTCTGCCAATTCTGAAGTAAACTGGTTGACTTGTACATTTTCTGGGCCTTAGTTTGTTCAGTCCCTTGTGATATTTTTAAATGATTGATTTTAAAGAGTCATACTTTCTCAATATCTGCCATAGAAAAATGCTAATTGTATAATATTACTGGAATGGATTAGTCTGACAACGCTGGTTTCATGCAAATCAACGAATCTAAGAAATTTTACACACATACCTATTAAATACTGTTGAGACAATTGCAAACGTGTTCATAAATGCTTAAGTATTCATTATGTGGTAACATCCCATGTTCGCTCACCTGATTTCCCGACAACCAACTCCAACTAGCTTTTTCTGTCGTTATGACTAGTAAACCATTGTTAGTTCTAGCGGTTCAATTCTTCGATAATCTCACTTCAGAGCTAAATGAAGACCAAACATTCAAGAAAATAATGGCGAAATGCAGTCACGTTGGTTTCCGGGAAGCAAGTACAGTTTCTCAGTTAGCTCCTGTCACTCATGATGTAAAACACGCTCCTGTTTTACACAACCGACCACTTCCTTTTAAGTTTTCAAAGTAAAATCTGTCAGCACGCAACAATCACTCATTCGTTTCATTGCTATTTTTTAACTACATGTAGATCAGCGATCGGTGCTATGGTTGCAATGGTGATATAAATACTGATATAACATTCATTCATTTTTCGTACCTCTTTCGATTCTAGGGTCGCATGATGTGATGGAGCCTATCCCAGCTGTGTGCAAAACAACACCACAAGGAAAGCTAAAATGTATTCGTTTTTTTCTGCTCTAAATGAATAATAAAATCTCTCTCTCTCTCTCTCTCTCTCTCTCTCTCTCTCTCTCTCTCTCTCTCTCTCTCTCTCTCTCTCTCTCTCTCTCTCTCTCTCTCTCTCTCTCCTCTTTCTCTCTCACTATTCTTTCGTTTCTGTTTTGGTGTCTCTCTCGATACTTTCGTTTCTGTTTTGGTGGATAGAGGGTGCTTTCCAAACGTCAAGCGGTGGTTTCCATGTTCCATCTGACTGATGTAGGTGGCTCATTTAGTTGCCATCTCAATATTGTAACTTTCCATTGTTCTCAACAACTCAGTTTAGTACTACTGTATTCTTTTGTATTGTGTATGTATATATATATATATATATATATATATATATATATATATATATATATATATATATATATATATATATATATATATTTGGGTTGACTTTCCTTTAAATGACTATTTACTTGATGGTTAGATGTCAATTTGTATGCATCAAATCTAAGTGATTGAACTACTTCAGCTGTTCTGGACCCAAATTCTCAGAGTTTTCAAATTCAGAGGAAGTAAAAATTACTCGGGTTTAGATTAAGAGCGTGTTGAAGCTGCTTGCAAGAATTCCCCCTAGCACTCTAGTGTTTCAATGTAATAAACATTTACTGTGCAAGTTTTCTTACTGTATGTAGTAAATGGCCGCCCGGTAAATGTGAAATGACAAGTATAAATGTAATACTGTATTTGTTCTGTAAAAACATGGTAAAATGAGTATTTACACCCATAGAATTAATAATCATTACAAAGAAAAAAAGTGTCAGAGCCAAGAGATGCGGGGGGTTCGGGCCCTTCTGTGTGGACTTTGCATGTTCTCTCTGTACTTTAGGTTTTTGCTGGGTTCACCGGTTCCCACTGGAGGGCAATCTTGACTCAGTTTTGCTGTCATCCTCGAGTCAGCTGTGTTTTCATGAGAGTCGGAATGGGAAAAAAGCTGTGTTTTTCATTTCCTACTCAGCTCTGAAGTCTTAAGGGTTATGAAGTTAATAATCAGCTGTTGCTCTGCCTCTAGTATGCTGTTTGCATTTAGCAGCTTCTATGTTGCTAAATCCAGGCTGTAAGAGTTTTACTTTTGGAGAAAGAAAACAAGCCAAAACAAAACAAAACAAAACAAAAAAAAAACTGTAAAAAGATTTGTGCTTGCACCCGGTTCTGTTTTTAAAACTACAAGATAATGTAAGTCATTTCCAAGTCTGGAATCACAACATATTACAGTAAAAATCTAAAACAGAAAACAACCCAGTTGAAAATTAAAATTATTTATCAAAAAGAAAAAAAATTCTCATACCATTCATCTTCTTGGGCTTATTTGGGTTGTCAAAAACAACAACAAAAGGTTGGAACTACTTGCACAGTGCAATATTTGATCAGCGTTTTAAATTCAAACCTGTGTCATGACGCTGCGAGAGAACCGAACATTCACTGATTTCTGATCTTTTCCATTACTTGTTCTTTTCTGCTGAGGTATATTATAAAAAAAACAAAAAAAACAACAAAAACTAGAAATTGGAAGATTTGTTTAGTATTTGTACTGCGGCCTGAGGCATAAAATAATTCAAATTTTGCACACAGATTACACTCAATTGTTGTGTCAGCATTTATTTTCTAATTATTTTCATTATTTCTGTCTCCACTTTATTTTACGTCAATAGTGCAAATATAATTGCATTTTATTTTACCCCTTGTACTCGTGAGGGGTATTCCTCAAAGCAGGTTATGTGAAAACTCTGACGTTAACCCTGAGATGAAGAAAAGTCTTAGCCAGCGCATAGAGCCAGATAAGAGAAATTCAGGCTCAGTCACGCCTGTATCAGACTCAGTAAACCTAACCTGCTTGTTAGTAGGTTTGTTATAATGAATCCTGACTTTCTGCCCATAGTCATATGTGTTGCATTAATTTAGCTGATTTTAACTTTATAATTAGTAATCTATTTGTGTTTATTTCTCTCATTAAATAATGATTAGTAATTAATTATAAATTTAGATTAGGGGTGTCAAATTAGTGCATTAATTGCAATCAATTAATTACAATCAGAGTTAAAGCGTTAATTTTTTTTATCACATTATCTAACGTTTAATCTCTAACTTTACTGTTTCTGTATGATGATGAGCTCCATTTTGATGCGTGGGGCTTGTGCTTGAGTTGTTGGGGGTGTAAAAAAAACAATGGTCAATGTCACACCCTGAAATGGACACTGATTGGCTGTCATTGTGTTTGCATAACCTGATAGGCTCCTAATTGTAGGTGGGAGGGCAAGTTCAGGAGCAGAGAGATGTGAAAATGGAAGAGCATGTGAGAGTTGTTGGTTCAATGGTAAATTAAAAAAAAGCCTTGACTGCACTATCAGAGTGATATGCCTTCTTTATAGGAAGGACTTTGCTTACTAAAGAAGCACTTCAAGCCTACCACATAAATGCAAAGTAACCAGCCGTGACTAAAGCCACAGCAAATGGTAGCAACAAAGACACTAATCTAGCGAGCCATTGCAAAGCTCTTCGCTAAACTAAACTCGAGAACAGCCTACATATGAGCAAGTGTGCAAGCGACAGGCTGACGAATATTCTTGCAAAGCGAATAGCAATGAACTGCAGGCCGATTGACATAGTTGAAGATGAGGGATTAATTGAGTTCTTTCAAACAGCGTCCAATGACCCATCATACAAACCACTGTGCAGGACTGCAGTGATGAGTAAAATCAGCAAGATGTATGACGGTGAAAAGAAAAGCAAGTGTCATGTTCTGTGGCTGATTGTTATTTTTTTCAGTCCCTGGGTCTGGTGGATGGGCGGAGCCTCCAGTGCACACCTGTTTGGCATGACAATCAGCTGGGTATATAGGTGCTGGAGAATATTGTTGCTGTTGGTCTGTTCTCCCTTTGTCGACCGTGTCCTTATTTCCTCAGCAAGCTTGATGTTTTGGTTTGGGATTCGGACAAATTTGCTCTAACCGCAGATCACTGGACCTCAACTCGCAGCCACGGCTATTTGGGGGTGACTGGACACCCATAAGATAAAAATAATTTATTTTATCTGTAAAATATGTAATATTATATGTATGTAACTATTTATCTCTATCTATTTTTTTTTGATGAATGTATGTGGAACTATTTTAGAAATAACTTATTTTATTTACTATTTTAGAAATAACTTATTTTCTTTACAATAAATAATTGATTTATTGTAAATAAAATAAGTTATTTCTAAAATAGTTCCACATACATTATTTTTTTTAGAAATTGTATTCAATAATTGCTTCAGCTGCCACCCTTACCAAATGCCTTGACCCTCAGTTGCCACCCCTGTCCACATTTACTCCCACTCCATCCTCCCTCTCCTTTCAAGAAGAAATGGTTGCGTCCTATCGCACCACCAATTAAGGAGGGAAAAAAAATCAAGTGCCTTTCAATTTATTTAATTTTATTTAAGTGACGACTTATGTGAATTAGTAATTAGAAGTAGTATTTTTAGAGAATTGAGGCTCTATTGAGGCTCTGTGGCAGTGCTATCTAGCTTACATTGAGACCTGCTGCCTGGCTATATTAAGCAAGATCTTGAAAACAATACATTGCCAAGTCTTACAAGGTTAACGGCAGAGATTTATCCTATTTTGCCAGTCCGTTCTCCATCTACAACCTGGGCACTCTTCCGTCCTCGTCCCTACGTCCTTATTCATGAAATAATCATCCTTCGACCGCATCCATCCTCATCCTTTTAAAGCACTTCCGTCCTTACCATCCGTCAGTCTGCCCCTCCCTGCCACCCACAAAAAAAATAAACCAATAAAATATAATTCGTTATTTTTTTTTTTTTAAAGCGTCCGTGCACTCATAAACAGCTCATTAGTTGGCTAATTTCCTTTAATTATCGTGAGTGGATTGAATTGTTTACGACTGTTTAACCAAGATAGCATTTAGCTGCCAACTTCATGCTGGTTGGTCACCTGACCAGAGCCCACCAGGGGACATCACGAGAATATTTAAGATTGCTTTATAACGCAATACCATTGTATTTTATTGCCAAACTTTTGTGTTGCAGACAGAGTTGCTCCGGCATTTGGATAACCCACTGTGAACCGCGACGCACGGCGTCGTGACTCAAAGGATGTCATTTCCGCTTGTTTCTGTAAACTGTCAATAAAACACTTGATATTCATGTCACTCACCACAGGAATGAAGCAGCCGCTTTCCTCCTCGCTCTAAAAGTGTGCTTTTGTGCTGCGTCTCTGAGCTTTTAAAGTGCTTTGTTACAGCTCTAGCTGTTATGAAATGCACTATATAAGTAAAATTGTATTGTATTGTATTGTATTGTTTACCTCTGCTTGTGTATTTGCGCTGGATTGTGCTCCAAATATTGCATTTCCGCATAAAAGCACTTCCTGAACTACAAAGACCAGGATTTCTTGCGGTTGAGCATGCGCAGAGTGTCTCGATTGTGTCTGTTTTCGCGTCGGCAGTAACTTTGCCTTTTTCGCCCTCCTCTCCTTCTTCTCTATCCACCTCTCAGCAGTAATAGTAGTTACAGCATCTTATGTTTTTATTTAATATATTTTGTTTTTTTATACAAAGTGTTCTGACATAAATTTCGACTTTAACAGTGAAAGCCGACATAGGCGGAAATTCGGGTTACATCGCCAGTATAGGAAGGGAACTTGTTCGTAAATTGAGGACTTCCTGTACATGTGTTGAACCACTAGAGGGCTGACTATGCCTGTGCAACATTACTGCAGGGAGCGCACATGAAGTGTTGTGCTGTCAGTTAATAAAGGAGGCCACGTGGTATCGCAGAAGAGAACAGTGATCTTGCTTTTTAAAAGAACCCAACACAACACATAAGTCCGTACTTGACCCGGTTAGGGACGAATAGAAGGACAGACAAAAACCCACTACCGTCCTTGTTTAGTCCATCCCTTTTAAAAGACTTCTCGTCCTCCCTCCTCCGTCCTCCTTCCACAATATGGTCATCCGTCCATATATATATATGGTCCTTTTATGCTTTGTCCTTTATAAAGTCATATAGGCCTGATGTCTTACAGTATACGTGTAAGCTCAAGTTACTCAGTGACACATCGTCAATACGTCAAACCTTCTTCCAGTCAGGATGCTAGCTTTCCTCCAGTCAGAATGCCTCCAGTTCCGTCGTTACTTTGTATTTTCATTGATAAAAACTTTGACTTTTCAACTTCCGTGTCTTGTCTGCCTGTGGGTCCAAATTCCGCTCCTCAGGTGACAGCATACCACATTTTGATTTTGTTGATCAATTTATTGCTTTTAAATTTTAGATATTAGTGAAGCAAAGCAAAATGTTTGTGACTAATAAAAGCTATATGAAATAAGAAACAATACAATTGATTATTTTAGTTTTCTTATTTATTATTTATTTTTCCTATTTTTTTTCTCATCAGATTTCACTGTCTTCTGCATTTAAAAATGCTTGATACTTGAGAAGAGGTAAATATGTTTACAAGTATTTCATTTTGTATTTATAGATACGTTCATAGTATTCTTAGTGCAAGTGTGCATAGTGTACACAGTTGTTGGTTCCATTTTAAAATGAAAACATTTACAGTTAAAAGTGTTAAAGTGTAGCCTTCAATTTAAATTGCACCATCATTTCTGATATCATTCTGGTTGAAACCAGAATGAGGCGGATTATAAAAACGCAGACAAAAAAAGAATCGCCATACCGATAAAGTCCACAAAACGCTGGTATCCAAAAACCAGGAAAAAACGTAGTAAATCAAAGTGCTTGCTAAAGGCAAGGAAAAAACGGAGATTGCTTGTTGCCAAAGAATAAGGACATCTAAAACGTGTATAATACAAACCGAAGAACACTCTAAATCAGAAACTACTTACATGAATAAAGGAGGCGTACCACAGGAACTAACGGACGATAACAAGACGGGTCTAGAAAATTCGAGAGCTTGGAATCAGAGCAGTGAGCAAAGCGAATAATCCGACAGTCTGCTTGGCAGTCCTTAAATCAGGGGTGTCAAACTCAAATGCAGCTCGTACGTCACTCGTACGTCACTTCCATTTGCGTTTCTCCTGCTAAACTGGAAACGATTTTCTGGTTGACTCGGGCAGCAAGATTGTATGAACTGTACATAATGTGAAGTAAAACGGAGAGGATCATATGATTGGTGTGATGTCTCCAGCTGACTCTATTTTAGAGTGGCAATGTATGAATATGGGTGCTCCTGTCAGAAAAAACAGGCCCGTATTCCACTTGACACGTCTATTTACTGTGGTCTGCAACAACACAGACAAAGAATAACCTAGCAACATCATCCAATGCATATCCATTAGTTAACAATATGCCTAAACATTACAATTCACTGCATTAAGCAATTAAAGTTCAAGTTCCGGTTCCGGCGCTGCGCGAGTGGCAGCCCGCTACAGTAGCTCCGGCTCATCGGTGAAACTTTTCGTGTGTTTTTGTTCCTTAATATTACTCTACCTCATACCTTTTTCATATGGTTGATAGTCGTAACTTGCGTAGCAATGGACACCCAAACTGCGGTATTCTTGCTGCTGCTGGTGGCTATTTTTTGCGCGATCGTGTCCGGCGACTTGGCTCGGAGCCGCGCCCCCATTGTCTACAGCCGGAATCAGCTGTTAGCCCTCCGTGCTAACCCTGCGCCGGCTCCCGGGGCGAGACCCGATATCACCCGTGAGCTGAGGAGGAAGAGACGGGGATCTCGTGCGGGGGTTAAACGCCGGGAAAGGAGGAGACGATACCATCCCGTCCTCCCGTCTGTTATCATGGGGAATGTTATATCGCTCCCCAACAAGATGGACGAGCTAGCGGCGCTTACCCGGCATGAGAGGGACTTCCGGGAGGCTAGCCTGATGCTATTCACGGAGTCGTGGCTAACAGCGCTAACGCTGAACGCGGTCGTAGGGTTGGACGGCTTCCAAATCATACGCGCGGACAGGACGCTGGAGAGTGGAAAGAGGAAAAGAGGAGGGCTGGCTGTGTTTGTGAACGATAGATGGTGTAATCCTGGGCACATCACGATTAAGGAGCAGCTTTATTTATTTTTTTTAGCAGGGATATTGAGCTGCTAGCTGTTGGCGGAGGCCATTCTACATCCCGCGAGAGTTTAGTCATGTGATCGCGGTGACCGTCTCCGTCCCACCAGCTGCGAGCGGCGACACAGCCTGTGATGTCTTGACTGCAGCAGTGAGCAGGCTACTAACACAGCACCCAAATGCCCTGATACTCATCTCTGGTGACTTCAATCATGCCTCCCCTTCCTCCTCTCTGCCTTCATTCACACAGTATGTCACCTGCCACACCAGAGACAATAAAACACTGGACCTTTTCTATGCCAACACCAAGGAGGCATACACATCACTGCCCCTCCCCCCGCTGGGCAAAGCTGATCACAACCTGGTGGCTCTCCAGTCTGTGTACAAACTTCTAGTCCGCAGGCAGCCAGCTGTGGCCCGCACGGTTCAGAGATGGTCTGGAGGCCTTAAAGGACTGCTTCAGCACAACTGTGTGTGAAGTATTCAGCGATGCTCACGGGGAAGACATTAGTAGTCTAACGGACACTGTTACAGACTATATAAATTTCTGCATGGAGAACACCATACCCACCAGGACAGTAAGGTGTTTCTCTAACAACAAACCCACGATCACACCAGACATAAAAGCTCTCCGGAAGGAGAAGAGGAGGGCTTTTGCGTCAGGCAACATAGAGGAGCGGAAGACTGTGCAGCGCCAGCTGAGGAGGAGGATCAGAAATGGGAAAAGGTCCTACAGGAAGAGGATGGAGGAGCAGCTGCTGCAGAATAACGCCAGGGGAGTCTGGAGGGGCCTGAAGACCATCTCAGGCCACGGACAACCCAAGACCCAGACTGGGGGGGACCTGCTGTGGGCAAATGAGCTGAACCTCTTTTTCAATAGGTTCGATCAGATGCCTGCCCCCACTCAGTCTCTCCTGCTGCAACCTCCACCTATTCCTCCTGCTGGGCGTGTCACCCCCTCCCCCCTTTTCTCCACAGTCTCCAGCTCCCAGCTACACCAGATAGCCACCACTCCCTCCTGCCCAGCCTTGGCCTTCACAACATCTCAGGTGAGGAATCAGCTGAAGAAGATGAAGGCGAGGAAGGCAGCGGGTCCAGATGGCATCAGCCCCAAGCTCCTCAAATCCTGCGCAGACCAGCTGTGTGGGATTGTCCAGCACATGTTCAACCTGAGCCTGAAGCTGGGCAGGGTCCCCCAGCTATGGAAAACATCCTGCCTGGTCCCGGTGCCAAAGACCCCCCACCCGAAGGAGCTCAACAGCTTCAGACCAGTGGCGCTGACGTCTCACCTGATGAAGACCCTGGAGAGACTGGTCCTTGTCCACCTGCGCCCCCTGGTGAGCTCCTCAATGGACCCACTCCAGTTCGCATATCAGCCTGGCATCAGTGTGGATGATGCCATCATCTACATCCTCCACACTTCACTCTCCCACCTGGAGAAGGCGGAGAGCACTGTGAGGATCATGTTCTTTGATTTCTCCAGTGCTTTCAACACCATCCAGCCCACCCTACTGGGAGACAAGCTGGAGCGGGCGGGGGTGGCCCACCACCTCACCACATGGATCCAGGACTACCTCACAAACCGGCCACAGTATGTGAGGACACAGGACTGTGTGTCTGACGTGCTCCTCTGTAGCACGGGGGCCCCACAGGGAACTGTCTTGGCTCCCTTCCTGTTCACCCTCTACACCTCGGACTTCAACTACAACACCCCTACCTGTCACCTGCAGAGGTTCTCTGACGACTCTGCGATTGTCGGCCTCATCACAGGCGGAGATAATCGGGAGTACAGAGAACTTACTCAGGGTTTTGTGGACTGGTGCCAGCAGAACCGCCTCCTGATCAATGCGGGGAAATCCAAAGAAATGGTGGTGGATTTCGGTAGGCGCCAGCACTCTTCACCTGCACCAGTGAATATCCGGGGAACAGATGTTGAGAGAGTCTCAACTTACAGGTACCTGGGGGTTCATCTGAACAATAAACTGGACTGGTGCGACAACACAGATGCCCTCTATAGGAAGAGTCAGAGCAGACTCTTCCTACTCAGGAGAGTAGGAGAGGAGGTCTTTTGGGGTTCAGGGGACACTCCTCAGGAACTTTTATGACTCGGTGGTTGCATCGGTCATCTTCCAGGGTGTGGTCACTTGGGCAGGTGGCGTCTCGGCCCGGGACAAGAAGCGGCTGGACAAACTGGTCAGGAGGGCCGGCTCTGTCCTGGGCTGCTCCCTGGACTCTGTGGACTCGGTGGGGGACAGGAGGATGTTGGCCAAGCTGTCATCAATGCTGGACAACCTGGACCACCCCCTCCAGGGCACCCTAACAGCACTCCACAGCTCCTTCAGTGACAGACTGTTACACCCTCGCTGTGCAAAGGAGAGATTCCGCCGCTCCTTCTTGCCTGCTGCTGTCAGACTCTTTAACAAGAACATTGTGTAGTCTCTACAAACTGGCGGGCATTAGTGCAATTGTGCAATTGTGAAGTCCTGCACCTGAGCTTATATCGTGCAATACCCAACATTCCCCACTACTGTAATACCGTGCAATACTCAACATTCCCCACTACTGTTTGTCTAGTTTTTTTTTTATCCAATGCTGTTCCTTACATTTCACTGCAGCACTGCAGCACTGCAGCACTGTCATTTACTTAGAGTATTTTTCCTCTGTACTATGTACAGGCTAAAATGAGTGTTCCTCATACTTTTTTATGTAGATGTATGTTGGTGTGTATATACATGTGTATATACACATCTTACTGCGTATATTTACATAGGTTTGATCCTGAATGTTTGCCGTTAATGTTATACATTAATGGCTACATTATGCCGCCGTCCCTGTGTGACCTATATCTTTGCTGCTGTAACACTGAACATTTCCCACTGTGGGATCAATAAAGGCCTTCTTATCTTATTTTCTTATCTTACTCCACCATCTATTGTTCTACTACATTCTACATATGCACCTGTCTTGTTTTATGTTAAAGTCAGTCAATCTAACACACGACGTGCTGCCAACTGTACTAAATCAACAATAGCATTTCACATCAAAACAACAGAACAGATGTAACATCAGCCAATTGCATTCATGTGCACTTCAGGGACCTCTTGGAAAACATAAAATAAAAGCATTACAGCACCTAATGCAATAACTTAGTGCATAGTGCCCTTGCCTGCTGAACCCCTACACCGGCAGTCACATCCAGTTTAATGGCAAAGGTATTGTATAGAATTGCACTGTAATTTCGGTTACAGCACCCAGAGCGGTGAAGAAATATCCACAGAATAGGCACACCGGACTATAAACCGCATGGCTCAAAACCTAGGAAAAAAGTCACGGCTTATAGTCCGGAAAATACGGTACATATGATAAACATTGTAAGAATCTGATATTTACACTTGAAGAGACATTTTTTCGGCACAGGTACAGGAATTCCACCGAATGTCATCGGTTTCCTGCTATTTTGGTCAAATCCGCAATGAATTGTGAGTAATATGCCTCATCTTAGAGGCCATGGATGCGGGCTCAGCCGAAGTGTGGAACAAGGGCGCAAAAGAGGGTGGGGCGACAGAGCACTTCGCAGAATTGGGACAACCTACACACCTTGGCGGGAACGCGCAAATGAGGGCCACAAAAATGCAAGTGTGGGTATTGGGATTGGGCCTCAGTCTCTAAACATAGGGAAAATGTCACTTCCTCTCGCCTGTTCCCTCACTCAAATCTGTCCCCCAAACAACAACAACTCAATCTAACAATACTATTGTTACAGAAACCTCACCTCACCGCGACAATAGACGATTACATTGACGGATACAAATGGGCTTCCGACTATGCTTAGTTCGACTATTTTTTTAAGTTCCCTGTTTATTGTTCATCGCCTACAAAATGGTCGTCCGTCATAGGCGGATAGAGGGACCAGTCCGTCACAAAGGAGGAATACCCAGCCCTCCAAAAATATTTGTTTTTTGCCGGATGCTGGAACAGATTAATGGCAGATTATGTATCATGTCACCTTCCACACCACTTATCCTGTAGAGGGTCAAGGGGAGGTGCCTATCCCAGCTGACTATGACTATAAGACTACACCCTGAACTGGTCGCCAGCCAGTCACAGCTCAAACACAGACACAGTCACTGCACTGAGTGGGAACTGATCCCACGCTGCCTGCACACAACTCAGGCGAGTGTACCTCTACACCAGGGGTGCCTACACTTTTTCAGCCTGAGAGCTACTTATGGCATGACCGAGTCAAAATAATATACCACCTAAAAATGCAAAACACATTATTTATAAATATATTGAGAACTGTTTTATATGTACCGTATATGCTGGTGTACCTTGCATGACCACATCAACCTATATAGCACAATACAAAAAAAAAATGTTTCTTACTCTGATGACTTGCACTGAATGAAATCAGCCAGGGACGCATAGTCCGGACAGTAGCTGCTGATAGCCAGCCTCAAGCAGATTTGCAGCAACAACAATCCGCCCATTCGCTCCATGCGGCGCATATAAAACAAGTCAGATTCTTTGCACACTATGCTAATGCTAACAATATTGCTGTCTTGGTAAAGTTCAAGAACTGTAAGAAGAAAAAATAAAAAGCCGCTGAGTGAACAGGACGCTGTGTGGCTGTGTGTGACGTAGTATGCCTGATGCTGATTGGCTGCCGCAAGGCGAAATGACAAAAACGTTGACTTGTTTTATACGCGCCGAATGGAGAAAATGGGCGGATTTTCGTTGCTTCACTCCGCGTTCCACCGCTCCAAACTCATCATTCGGGCCGCCCCTCACGCAACCGCGCCCGCCCGCGCAAACTACATTGACTCCAATTGAAACGCGCCACCAAAAACGTTCCCATCGCAGTTGGTGTGAACGTAGCAATACAGTAGTGAGGACGGATGATAGGCTGCCGATCTACCCACGATGCCTTTTGCAATCGATGTAATGGGCACCCCTGCTCTACACCATCAGCGACCCTCATGGCAGATTAATTGATTTGGAATATAAGGTTCTGAGTAATGAGTAAGGTCGGGACAAATTAAACCCCAATCTCAAGGCACCACTGTACTTGTATTCACATACCTATTTGGTACTGAAGGATCTGAATCTATAAAAATGGCTTTATATTAGCCAACAGGTTAACCAAAAACCAAATTGGGAATTACACATCAGTTCAAAGTCAGTGTGCCCTGATCTGAGCACGGGACCAACTGGTGAAGATTAGCCCCAAAGGCAGGGCCAGCCAGGGAGGAGATCAACCCACATTATGTTTGGATTTTGAAGACAGTTTAAATGAGAGGGCTGCATGTTAGACCGCGCCTCTTTTCTGCCCTCACCCGTCTCGGGTGAGAGCATTCGCGAGGATGGAAAAGCTGCCCAGATCTGCTTATTGTATGATTCCTGAATTTCAGAGATGTTAAAGAAAACTGACGTGAAAATTCAATCGATTTGTGTGAGTCTTTATTATAATTATTATTTACATATTGGATGCCTTCTTGAAAGATAAAACAAACACGCAGTGAGTTGTTTTTGTGAATTGATAATTGGGCTTGCGCCCTGGTGAGCCTATAGCAACCAACAACTCCAACAGTATTTAAGAAGATTAAATACCTTGATTGTTGATTTTATCAGAATAATGCATAGGTAGCTCACAAAAAGTTACTCTGCTGACACTTTCAGGACACTTGTATATAATTTAACAATTGATTATCAACAGAATGTCCTCTTTAAAGTATTTCTTGCATGGTAAGACTATTTGGGCCTGGAGCAAATTAATTGACTTCATACCTTATGGAAAATATGTTTTGAAATTAGAAAAACTTGGAAATCAACGGGTGTCAAAGAACATTTGTTTTTAGGTTAGGCATTCCCACTGTAATGTATTTTTTGTACTGATAGCTTCTGGGCTCACTTTTAATTTATTTTTCATTTATTAACCTTTATTTATCCACGTAAGGCAACTGAGAACAGATTCTCATTTGCAATTCCAACATGGCAACAAAAAAGAAAAAGATTTGGGTCTTTCTGTTACCACTGCATTTATTTTTAGAGAAACATAGTTTTTTTTCCTCTGTGCTCACCAACTTTCTCCCATAGTCATGGAAATATGTATACAGTATTAGGTTAATTGACGACTCTAACTTGCCCTTTTGTGTAAATCTAAATGGTTGTCAATCTCTACATGTCAGCCAAGTGATTGACTGGTGATCAGTCAAGGCTGCATAAAAAACCTTTCACCCTAAGTGGTTGCGTCACGTGATAAGTGGGCAGGGACTCCAGTGAACCCGATTTGTATACAATTAAAATGTCAGCTGCCTCAGAAGGGGTGTGAGTTTGGTTCTTTTAAGTCATACAAATTTAAATTAGCCCAAAAATGATTTCTTTGGCTGTCATAGTGACCTTCCTTTTGTAACTTATTTTGTTTAACTACTGCCATCACTGCATGATTTATATGAACAAATATAAACTTAAATAAAAAATACAGCAATAGAAGTATGTACCGATGTAGGAGCAGACATGCAGTGTGCCGCCTGCTCCCTTCATTGAGTCACAGTAGAAGCGGGCTGGGAGCAAGCCAAGGCATCATTCCCACCTGATCCCAGCATGGAAGGGAAGGAAGGGGATAATGGCAATTGTAGGAAACAGGGAATAATGGGCAGAAAACTGATGGCAGGTTGATAATGGGTGGGAAGTTAGGCATTTTGACAGTGGGGGATCCATGTTGTATCGAGAAACTTGCAGTGATTGGTTAAGAAACCTAACATACTCAAAGCCTTTGGAGATGTCAAATCTATTCATAACTCAACTCAACCTACTGAAGTAGGCTAGCAACGGCATGATCACAAAGTTGACAAAGAAAGCATTATGTTCATTTGTTTTTTTCAAAATATTAGCTCTATGCAAATGAATCTCTCTCTTGAATATTGTAATTTAGTGTTCACTGATTTTATTTCATTTCTTTTTTTTCTTTGCTGCAACATTGTAACATTTTTCGAAATGGGAAGATTAATTTTTTTGATTGGATGGCAATCCAGGCCTCTCGCGAAAAGTCAGCTAGGATAGGCTCCAGCTCACCTGTGACCCTAATTGAGGACAAGCACTATAGAACATGGTTGGATGGATGGGGAACTTTTTATTGTTGACTGCAGGCCCTCTTGAGACAGGAATTTTGTGTTTGGGTTGGTGGTGTGCATGCGTGTGTAGGTGTGTGGGTGTGTGTGTGTGTGTGTGCGTGTTCTTCTTTGTCTCTTGTATTGGTTGAGTTTTTATATTATCGATTTCTATTTCACTTTTTTTTTAAATTTTGAAAACTCATTTGGAGTTGCACCTAATTTTGTTGACAATAAAACAATAAAATGCGTTCTATTTCTATTTTCTCTTTGGTGCGAATAAACTGTTCCAACCACTATTCGGTTATGTAAATGGCCAGATCCAGTAGATGCAAATGC
Organism: Filicampus tigris; assembly: GCF_054856515.1. Lineage (NCBI taxonomy): Eukaryota > Metazoa > Chordata > Actinopteri > Syngnathiformes > Syngnathidae > Filicampus > Filicampus tigris. The sequence continues at coordinate 1,740,878 of NC_141230.1, forward strand.
TGACAATACTGTATGATGTGAAAGTTGTGAACAGTTTTCTGCTCACATTCCAGTGGTCTAACTTTTCATCACTGCTCTGCCTGAAGGAGAAGTAGAGTGGCCTTATTGGGTTAAAATAAATGTTTGCCCTCTTCCTCGATTTATTTCACTGTAATACGTTTTATATATTTCTTTTTAACCAATGCATGTCTTAAATGTAGATTGAAAAGTGAGATTGGGGTGGGAGAAAAAAAGTCTCTAAATATACACACTCTTTATGTACTGTTTGCGGAGTGATTTCATAGTGCTGTCAAACATGGCGTGTTGTACTTGTATATGCCAATTTTTTGGTGAAGTACAGTAGTTGATTGAGCCCTGTAAATAAGAATAAGAATAAGAATAAGAATGCCTTTATTGATCCCACAGTGGGGAAATTTTCATTGTTACAGTAGCAAAGATATAGGTCACACAGGGGCGGCGGCATAATGTGGCCATTAATGTATAACATTGACGGCAAACATTTAGAATCAAACCTATGTAGATATACGCAGTAACATGTGTATATACACATGTGTATACACACCAACCTACATCTACATAAAAAATATGAGGAACACTCATTTCGGCCTGTACATAGTACAGAGGAAAAAATACTCTAAGTGACAGTGCTGCAGTGCTGTAGTGAAATGTAAGGAACAGCATTGGATAAAAATAAAACTAGACTAACAGTAGTGGGGAATGTCGAGTATTGCACGGTATTACAGTAGTGGGGAATATTGGGTATTGCACGATACGAGCTCAGGTGCAGGACTGCACAATTGCACTAATGACCGCCAGTTTGTAGAGACTACACAATGTTCTTGTTAAAGAGTCTGACAGCAGCAGGCAAGAAGGAACGGCGGAATCTCTCCTTTGCACAGCGAGGGTGTAACAGTCTGTCACTGAAGGTGCTGTGGAGTGCTGTTAGGGTGCCCTGGAGGGGGTGGTCTGGGTTGCCCAGCATTGATGACAGCTTGGCCAACACCCTCCTGTCCCCCACCGAGTCCACAGAGTCCAGGGAGCAGCCCAGGACAGAGCCGGCCCTCTTGACCAGTTTGTCCAGCCGCTTCTTGTCCCGGGCCGAGACGCCGCCTGCCCAGGTGACCACTCCCTGGAAGATGACCGATGCAACCACCGAGTCATAAAAGTTCCTGAGGAGTGTCCCCTGAACCCCAAAAGACCTCAGTCTCCTGAGGAGGAAGAGTCTGCTCTGACTCTTCCTATAGAGGGCGTCTGTGTTGTCGCACCAGTCCAGTTTATTGTTCAGATGAACACCCAGGTACTTGTAAGTTGAGATTTCCCCGCATTGATCAGGAGGTGGTTCTGCTGGCACCAGTCCACAAAACCCTGAGTAAGTTCTCTGTACTCCCGATCATCTCCGCCTGTGATGAGGCCGACAATCGCAGAGTCGTCAGAGAACTTCTGCAGGTGACAGGTAGGGGTGTTGTAGTTGAAGTCCGAGGTGTAGAGGGTGAACAGGAAGGGAGCCAAGACAGTTCCCTGTGGGGCCCCCGTGCTGCAGAGGAGCACGTCAGACACACAGTCCTGTGTCCTCACATACTGTGGCCGGTTTGTGAGGTAGTCCTGGATCCATGTGGTGAGGTGGTGCGCCACCCCCGCCCGCTCCAGCTTGTCTCCCAGTAGGGTGGGCTGGATGGTGTTGAAAGCACTGGAGAAATCAAAGAACATGATCCTCACAGTGCTCCCCGCCTTCTCCAGGTGGGAGAGTGAAGTGTGGAGGAGGTAGATGATGGCATCATCCACACTGATGCCAGGCTGGTATGCGAACTGGAGTGGGTCCATTGAGGAGCTCACCAGGGGGCGCAGGTGGACAAGGACCAGTCTCTCCAGGGTCTTCATCAGGTGAGACGTCAGCGCCACCGGTCTGAAGCTGTTGAGCTCCTTCGGGTGGGGGGTCTTTGGCACCGGGACCAGGCAGGATGTTTTCCATAGCTGGGGGACCCTGCCCAGCTTCAGGCTCAGGTTGAACATGTGCTGGACAATTCCACACAGCTGGTCTGCGCAGGATTTGAGGAGCTGGGGGCTGATGCCATCTGGACCCGCTGCCTTCCTCGCCTTCATCTTCTTCAGCTGGTTCCTCACCTGAGATGTTGTGAAGGCCAAGGCTGGACAGGAAGGAGTGGTGGCTATCTGGTGTAGCTGGGAGCTGGAGACTGTGGAGAAAAGAGGGGAGGGGGTGACACGCCCAGCAGGAGGAGTAGGTGGAGACTGCAGCAGGAGAGACGGAGTGGAGGCAGGCATCTGATCGAACCTATTGAAAAAGAGATTTAGCTCATTTGCCCACTGCAGGTCCCCCCCAGTCCGGGTCTTGGGTTGTCCGTGGCCTGAGATGGTCTTCAGGCCCCTCCAGACTCCCCTGGCGTTATTCTGCAGCAGCTGCTCCTCCATCCTCTTCCTGTAGGACCTTTTCCCCTCTCTGATCCTCCTCCTCAGCTGGCGCTGCACAGTCCTCCGCTCCTCTATGTTGCCTGACGCAAACTTTGCTTCACACCAAGTGAAGTGATCGGGGAAAAGAAAAAACAAGTAATGTTTTGTTTTATCTGCTTGACTGTTTAGTTGAGAAGTTTTACAATCAAATCAAGAATGTTTTTTCCCTCTGTGTATTGTTGGAAGAGAAATTAGAATCTTTTAAAAGTACACCACCGCGAGTACTGTACTCCAAACCAAATACATTTTCACACTGTCCTGTAGCTGCTCTATCGCCTCACTGGTCTGCATCTTTTTTTTTTTTTTTTTTGTAGCAATAACATTGTAAAGCTCTTCCTTTCACACAGCGTTGTTTACAACAGAGGGGGATAGTGCACATGTGTAGGCCTCAAGTACTCAAGTGGTGAAAGCATTACCTTACTTTGATTTAATTCCTTTGGTCCCTTTCAGGTGCAAATAGATGTGTCTTCATATACATTTACAATCTGGCTTCAGGTCCTATAGTGGTTTTCCAGCTCTTTGAGTGGGACAGGGGAAACAATTGGAGGTAACAATAGCAGTGAAGCAGTTGTTCTACCAGGCTCTTTTATGGAAACATGACTGGGACATGTGTAAATCTTACGCTCACATACAAGGGTTCTCAATTCAATGTGGGCCAGTTTTACAATCCAAATTAAAAGTCGCTGTAGATTTGGCACAATGCCAGCCACAAAGATGAGACTACAGGCTCAACAACTAGTTTGAGACAGTCATATTAAAGTTTATATAGGAAATCACTTCATTTCATATATTCATCTAGTAAATTACTTGTAAAAAAAAAATGTAACCAAGATTGTTTTTGTAACCAAGATTGTTTTTTATCACCTTAGAATATCGCCAGAGTCCGCCCGTTCCTCTCTGAGGCTAACACTGAAGTGCTGATGCATGCTTTTATTTCCTGTCGTTTAGATTACTGTAATGCCCTGCTCTCTGGCCTCCTGAAAAAGAGCATTTCACCATTACAACTACTGCAGAATTCAGCCGCTCTGATGCTGACGAGAACCAGAGGGCGGGAGCACATTACGCCAGTTTTGAAATTGCTGCATTGGCTCCCCGTGTGTTTCAGGGTCGATTTTAAGGTACTTTTATTAGTTTATAAATGTGTTTGTGGTCTTGGGCCATCTTATTTATCTGATTTGCTTTTATCATACCAACCCTCGCGGATCCTGAGGTCCTCTGGCGCCGGCCTTTTATTTATTCCAAGGGTGAGGACCAAAATGCATGGCGAGGCTGCATTCAGCCATTTTGGTCCTCACTTTTGGAATAGCCTGCCAGAGGACGTCAGGTCTGCAGAGACTGTTGATATTTTTAAAAGGAAGCTCAAGACACATCTTTTTACTTTGGCTTTTAACAACTTTTAAATAATTTATCTTTTCTTTTGATTGAAGATTATTTTTATTTTATCTTACTGATTTTAATCCTTAGATTATACTACTGTTCTGCCTTTTAGTTTTGTTGCTCTCTGCCGTTGTTTCCTCATGGGGGGGGGGGGGGGGGGGGGCTTTCGCGTTGAGGGAGGGGTGGTTGCCCTTCCCTACACTTTGTGTGGGGTCCATCTGTCTAATCCGGACTGGGGTGGTGGTGGTGCCCCTGTGGCCGTGGGCTGTCATTCCCCTCGGCGCGGAGAGCTCCCCTTGGGTACCCTTTCCTCATATGGTTTCTCTGTGCCTTGTCATGTCTTTTTAACACATTTTATCAGGTTGTACACTTTGTGTGGGTGTGTGTGAGTGAGTGCTGATGTACTAGTGGATATATGTCTTGGGTTTGTTGGGAGGGAGGGCGTGAACAGATTTTTTTTTTTTTAATGTTTTGCTTTGGATGTTTCACAGCACTTTGAGTTGCATTTTTATGTATGAAAAGTGCTGTATAAATAAAATGAGATTGATAAGTATTTTAGGGAATTTGAATATATTTCTTATATGTTCTACACATGTTTTATACATGCACTCTAAAATGTTTCATATATGATACAAATAAGTATTCAATAAAACACACAATTTTTATCAGAACATTCATTCATTCATTATCCATACCGCTTATCCTCACAAGGGTCGCGGGCGTGCTGGAGCCTATCCCAGCTGTCTTTGGGCAGTAGGCGGGGGACACCCTGAATTGGTTGCCAGCCAATCGCAGGGCACACAGAGACAAACATCCGCACTCACAATCACACCTAGGGGCAATTTAGAGTATCCAATCAACTTACCATGCATGTTTTTGGAATGTGGGAGGAAACCGGAGTACCCGGAGAAAACCCACGCAGGCACGGGGAGAACATGCAAACTCCACACAGGGAGCCCGGAGCCGGGATCGAACCCACGACCTCTGAACTGTGAGGTGGACGTGCTAACCAGTCGACCACCGTGCCGCCCTTTATAAGAACATATTAAAGTTTATATTGAAAAACACTTCAACACAAAATAACATGTATAAATTGTGTTTATAGTTAATAACATGAATCAAGTGACATTTGACACTATAGTGGCACGGCAATCAGATCACAACAACGTGCAACAAAATTATGTCTCAATAATCATGAATCATCTCATCTGATTAAGATTTATTCATCCAATTTTAAAAAGGAAGTCAACCCATTTTTTTTTTTACAATATGTTGTATGTGCCTCCACTATTGCAAACCCTGCATTCTGATCAGTACTTTGTGGAATATGAGTTAAGCAGCAGAATTCAGCCGTACTTATCCATCTCAGGGGATGGCCATTTTTCCAACCACTGCCGACTAAAAATGACACAGTTGCTCAGGGATCATTTAACGACCAATCACAGCTTAGCTTTAGAAAACCGGTGAGCCATGATTGGTCATGATGTGAACCTTGAACAACTGTGATGTTATTATCACTTGACAGCAAGTGGCGAAATGGCCGTCCCCTGAGATCAATACAAACAGGTGGATTTTGCTCTTTCATTCATATTTCACAAACGCAACACATTCAGAATACCGTGTTTAGATTGGTTGGGCTGTATGGAACATATTATTATAAAGATTTGGGGGGGGGGGTTGACTTCCTCTTTGAACATATTTTCCAACAGATGGCACCGCAGAATAAAAAAAAAAATATATATATATATATATATATATATATATATATATATTTCCAACAGGATAACTGTCCATTGTAATGAAATAAAACAATAACCAGTGCAAAAAACAGAGCAACTAAAAAAACAGGACAAAAGTTCTTTAAGGCAATGCTACAAAGGATTGAACAAAATGACGTGCTTTTCGTTGTCAAATTGGCTGTATTCATATCAATTACATAAATCTTGCTGAGGGTGTGTATTTTCGAGAAGACCCGCCAACAATAGGAAGACACTTGGGGCAGTCATCAATCTCTGGTTACACCTAAACAAAAGTAAAATCAAAAGAAAAACAAAAGAATAAAAACAAAGACAATCAATCACCAGTGGCAAAATGTTTCTAATTGATCATGACTGAAACGTACGTACTGATGTTGGTTTGGGAGATATGTGGATGTGATTCTTGAACAACAGTGGCCTCATTCACTTTAAGCTTCATAGCTTCTGCTCTCTGTGACCTTACCCAAAATGAGGGTGTTCACAGCAGCTAATAGTGAATGAATTTCTGGAAAATAGACCCAACCCATTAACCACAACAGGACACCAAACAAGTTGTAAATACAAAATCTAAAATAAAATACCACTGTAAACAAAGTACACCTCTGCTTGTTTCAAGTGTGGCCGATTGGCCAGCTTTATCCCCTAACCCGTCCATCACAATAAAGTCAGAAACTATATACTGCACTAAAAAGTAGTTCCTTCAGTTTGTCGATTCGGACAGCTAGCTCACTAACTCGTCGCGTATTATGTGAGCAACGTGCCTGTCATAAAGCACCAGCGCATTAAGATTGCCGACCATTTATTGTGAATACAAAATATTTATTTTAAACGGTATCCTATTTCCTTTGTTGTAGCCTACTTATTTTCAATTAAATAAAATGAATTAATTATTTCTGCGGTGTATAACTACTAGATCACTTTGTTTTTCTGCTCGTCATGCATTGTGGTCTATATTAACCTGATGAGTGATCATCGATGTTCACTACTTTTCCAAGCGCATTGTGGGTAACTGAGTGCCCTACATTTATGCACATTCAGACAGAGCCTAAGAGGGAGCAAAATGTGGTGTTGGTTAGGGCTTCTAATGTTATTACAGGTTTATGCAACACCCTTCTGGGATCTTTTTTTTTCTTTTTGGGTACACTTGGAAGGCGTTCATGAGTGTTATGGGATACAAGCAGATGATAGCAAAGAATAACCCCGTCAACAGAAATCATGCCTTGGTTCATGTTGCTAACCCAGTCAGTACTTACTCCCCCACGCTGGATCACAAGCACCTTCATGGTTTGGTCTGAATGATCTTCACATTCTTCCTCCATGTTAAAAGAAACAAACAACTGCATAGAGATTTTACAGTTGAAGTCGGTATGAGGAAGGTGGTCCAATATGTTTCAGTTCCTCTCGTCAGTCAGTTGTTTCAGGAATTACACAATTCTTGCATCTACATTTTGCATGATCTAATTGAATAGAGAGGAGAGGAAAGAGTGTAAGAGAGTATCAATCATGTCATTTAACAACATACCAAGCAATACAGGAAAAGCTCTTCTTGAATTTCCCCAAGGTAAATGGAACAACAGATGATGGCATCCCTTTGTCATTGGTGACTGCTGGGATACATATTGGTAAAAAAAACACAGTGGAAGTCAGAGATTTACATGTTACACTGGAGCCTTTTGAAACACTAAAAGTGGAAGTTAAACCAAACTTTTTTTTTTACAAGAATATGTTCTATGTATGCCCAGTAGTTCAAACAAGGCATTCTGATATTGCATTTGTGGAATCAGAGTTAATCTACAGGTTTTTAGCCATCTCAGGGGGCAGCTATTTTGTCGACTGAAAATGACATAAATGCTCGGGGCTCAGGTAGTGACCAACCACAGCTCATCTGTTTTCTGAAGCTGAGCCATGATTGGTCATTATTTGGGCCCTGAGCAACTGCGGTGTCATTTTCTGCCCCCGAGATGGCTAAAAATGGGTTGATTTTGCTGCTTAAGTCATATTCCACAAACGCAATATTAATCAGAATACCTTTTTTCAGCTAGTGGGCCTGCATACAACACATTCTTGAAAAAAAATGTTTGGGTTGACTTCCACTTTAAGATTTTATCTAATACTGTTAAAAGAAGTGTGCATGACAAAGCAGTTGTATACAAAGTATTTTATGTTTAAGTCACTTAAATCATAAATAGCACATAAAAACATACCTAATTTGTTGTGTCTAAATGATGACGCATCTTGAAAACAGCAGCTCCACACTGTTTAAACAACACAATTAAGACGAGCGACAGATCACAAAGTTTAATTAAACAAAGGAGTGTTTCTTTGTGGGAAGACAAATTAAAATGTCTCACCTGAGCCTCAGTGAATAACGCAGACCACCTGTCTTACACGAAGATGACTGGCTGGTCTGTGTCCGACTCCGAAATGTCCTAAAGGTGCAGGAAAAATCAGAAAACAGCCTAATTTTGCCTCAAATAGCCGTTAAATGATGCTATTGCGTCACAGGTTACGTTCGCTTCCACCAGAGGCTAAATGCCTACTATTGTCACAGCTAAGTACAATAACGAGCGACTTAGCTCTTCATTTTGACAAAGTGATGTTAGCGAGATGCGAGGAAAGAACAATGCTTTTCTGTCAACTCAAATGTGTTTACCTGTTGCTATTGCTAACTTGCTACGTCGCTGATCGTTCGAACACCAACACGCGTGGCCAATTTAAACTTTCGGGAAGGACGCATGGCAAAGATGTACATCAAATACAACTTTCTATTCATGCATAAGAGAAGGCAATATGTAAAACAGTAATCTTCCATTAACTTCTGTACAGCACGCTGCAAGTGTAAGCAGACCAGGCTAACATTTGTCTTCTTCTTCGCTTACTTTCCGGCAGACTAGGCACAGTAAGTGCATTGCTGCACTCCACTGGTCAAGTGTCCCACACACACATAAGATCAACATCAGACCCCATCAAATTCTATTATACAGCTTAGTACTTTTTAAAACCCGCAATACCACCCTTTCCCTCTCCATCAATGAAACACCCATCCCCATCATCCCCCTCAAAGTCAACCCCCCAACACCCAACCTACTGAACGCACCAGCCATCACCACCTTTTCTTCCTCATATAGTGGACAATGTAGCAACACATGGCGGCACGGTGGTCGACTGGTTAGCACGTCCGCCTCACAGTTTAGAGGTCGTGGGTTCGATCCCGGCTCCGGCCTCCCTGTGTGGAGTTTGCATGTTCTCCCCGTGCCTGCGTGGGGTTCCTCCGGGTACTCCGGTTTCCTCCCACATTCCAAAAACATGCATGGTAAGTTGATTGGACTCTCTAAATTGCCCCTAGGTGTGATTGTGAGTGCGGATGTTTGTCTCTGTGTGCCCTGCGATTGGCTGGCAACCAGTTCAGGGTGTCCCCCGCCTACTGCCCAAAGACAGCTGGGATAGGCTCCAGCACGCCCGCGACCCTTGTGAGGATAAGCGGTTCAGATAATGGATGGATGTAGCAACACATGCTCCACCGGCTCCCTCACACCACACACCTCACAACAGCCATCGACATGCTTCCCCAATAAAAAAAAAATCCCACCGGGCAGCCCACAGTGGCCCAACCGAAGCCGGGACAAATGTTGTCGTCCCTCCTTGCAAAACCTAAGGGAGAAGTACCCCCCACCAATGGATGAATTTGAAAACATTGCCTCCCCCTCCCCTCAGTGCTCCACAGTCGTTGCCATTTCAGTAATACAATTTCCCTGATTTTAGCACGACATTCCATCAACCCAATTGGTACTCTTAAGCCGCACACACGGATGGGTAACAGCATATTTAGCGACTGTATCCGCCACCTCATTGCCCGCAACACTCACATGTGCCGGCACCCACAACAACCCGACCCTACAACCAACCACCTCCAATCTATAAAGCAACATATGAATTTCAGCCACAATATCGGGTCGACCGAAACCACCACCCCTCACAAACACACAATTACAGAAGAATGAAAATAATTCTACTAGCCAATTCATATTTTTTCCATTCCCCCCTCTACAGTGTATTTTTATAAATTAATATATATGGCTTTGACATCAAAATCAATCTAAATGAATTTTTAAAATAATTTAGTATTACTTTTTCTGAAATAAATCAAAATTTATATGCTTTTTTCCATTGTAAAATGTAGAACGTTGATCATATTGATTTCAAAAGTCATCATTAATTAAAACAAACATACCCTTAAACAATCATTATCGAAAAATGTTGGTTGATAATTCAATAGTTTTTATTTTTGTTTTTGTAGATTTTTCGGTAGTGACTGCAAAGTTTCGGTAGTGACCATACTTGTTATAACTGGTTGTTTACGTGATGTATCAGTTGCTCTGCAGTTGCTATGGTCCTTTTCTGCTTTGTCCTTTATGATGTCATACAGGCTTGAAGTCTTACAGTTTAAATCTTTGAGTTACACACTGACACATTGTCAGTACGTCAAACCTTCTTGGAGTGAGGATGCACTCTCTTCCCGTCCTGATCTCTGTTGTTACTTTGTATTTTTCTTGATAAAAACTTTTTACTCTTCAACTTCCGTGTCATATCTGCTAATGGATCCAAATCCCGATCCTCACGTGACAGAACGTACTGACCTGTCATGGACCCAGCAGACTCAATCCCTCAAGCCAACACCTCACCACCTGACATCAGCACCTGACATCACCACCTGCTCCTAAACATCCCTCCACCTCCAATCAGGTAGTGATTGTCTCACCGGGTGCTGCTTTGCCTTTTCACTGGAAACCTCTCGTGTTACTCCACCACGATGGGTCGCTCAAGCCGTCGCAAGTCACGGTCTGCCTCCAACCGCCCTCTGGCTGCTGACCACCCCCAAACCCTTCGTGTAAGCTCTGTCTTTTCTTCCATGTCTCTCTCATCTTTGCCACCTACTTGTCCTAATTTTGTACAGTCCCCTTCTAGTTTAACAGCCGATGTTTTGTTTTTAGACTCTTGATTTTTCTGACTGTGAAGATGGCCATGATTTGGTTAATCTCCTTTCTGATTCTGATTCTGACATTGATTTTGGGCTTCCTGCTTTTTCAAGCCCTCCTCAGTTTTTGTATGATGATGATCCCTTAGTTTCCGAATCAGATTTTGACACTGATTTTGGCCAAGTCACTATTCAACCCCTTGTCAATTTTTGTCACGTTTTTCCTGATGATGATTCCTTAGTGTCCACTCCAGAACACTTTTCATCAGACCCTGAGGAACCCCACATCATGGCCATCCAATCTGATTCAAAACTTCCAATGGTCACAAAGTAACTTGTTTCCTCTAAGTAAGACATAAAACCAGTTTAGAACTGTTCCATTTAATCGTACCCAAATTTCCAATCTGTTCAACAGTATGTTATGATCAATTGTATCAAATGCTGCACTGAGATCCAAAAAGACTAGCACCGACACCAATCCTATGGTGTTCAATGTCATGTCATTCAGTACTTTGATAAGAGCTGTTTCTGTACTGTGATGAAGTTGGAATTCTGATTGGGATTTATCAAAAAATCTGAGTTGATTAAAAACTACTTTCTCCACAATCTTTGATAAGAAGGGAAGGTTTGAGCTGGGTCTATAATTTACTAACTAAAGACTCATCCAGTGTTCTTTTTTACAAGGGTCTTGATGGCAGCTACTTTCTTTATACAAAATGTATGACTGATGGTATTGAGTAAGACATATAAGGCATACATGATTATAAAATATATGAATTTCATGCAATTTGTTTATAGCACACAAGATCCACATATATTTCAGTTGAAACTGATCATTTTCATATGCTATTTTTATAAGACTTTTTTGCAGAGCTGGGCACTTGACCCTTTTTTGCCCGTCCGGCCGCGACCCTCTACCCTTGTACCCTTCCGGCAGCAACGCCCCGGCCATACTCATAAACATTGTCGGCCCCTGCCCCGTTCCTAGATGACACTAAATTCTACACAATGGCCCTTTAAACAGACATGTCAAGAAGAAAATGATATTCTGAGTGTCCTCCAGTGTTTCCATCCATCCATCCATTATCTGTACCGCTTCTCCTCACAAGGGTCGCGGGGCGTGCTGGAGCCTATCCCAGCTGTCTTTGGGCAGTAGGCGGGGGACACCCTGAACTGGTTGCCAGCCAATCGCAGGGCACACAGAGACAAACAAACATCCGCACTCACAATCACACCTAGGGGCAATTTAGAGTATCCAATCAACTTACCATGCATGTTTTTGGAATGTGGGAGGAAACCGGAGTGCCCGGAGAAACTCCAGTGTTTCTTTTTTTTTTAGAGTATTCTAAAATTTCACAATACTAATTATTTTAGTTTCTTTTTTTTTAGAGTATTCTAAAATTTCACTATACTAATTATTTTAGATTCGGTGCACTTTTAACTACCCTTTCACAGGTAAAAAAGATAACAAAATATTTTTCGATGATTTACCATTATATATAAAGGTTTTTAATTCATTTACCTGATTGTGGTAATGTGGTTGATACAAAAGCGGAACAACGCTACCTGGGGACTTGCACCCCAGGAATATTGAGCAAAAAATAAAGGCACTTATTTAAAATATCCACACGACGAGAGGTGATGACAAATGATCGCTTCTTTATTAACACGATTCATTAAAATGAAAAACTAAATAAGGGAAATGGTATGAGACCTGCCACAAGAGGACAAAGACAAGACCAGGGGCTTACCATAACAGCGGTAACAAAAAGGGGAGGATCCAAAACTACACAACACCCTTGAACTGCTAAAGTAAAGCCTCTCCTTTCAAAACAGCACTTAAAAACAGTAATCCATGCCTTTGTTACATCTCAGATGGATTGCCATAATGTATTCTGGAGTCAGCCAATCCTCCCTCAAGCATCTCTAGTTGGTCCAAAATGCTGCTGCTCACCTCTCAGCTGGAGCTCGTAAGAGGGAACACACATCTCCAGTTCTGGCATCCCTTCACTCGCTCCATATACATTTTGAGTTTATTTTAAGATTATTTTGGCGGGGGTCTTTAAATATTGAAATGGTCTTGCCCCACCTTACCTCTCTGAGCTCCTATGCCTCTTATGTACCTGCCTGGAACCTCAGGTCAGTGGACCGGATGCTATTGGAGGTACCGATGACTAAGCAGAAGCTCACAGGGGATTGAGCTTTTTCTGTTGCCGGTCCCTTGTTTTAGAATGACCTTAGGCTTAACATTAGGCAAGCGTCCTCTCTGTCCATCTTTAAAACTCCTCTTAAAACACATTTTTATTCTTTGGTTTTTGACTCAGCATGAAACTCGGTATTGTTTTAGTGTTTTATTATGTTTACTGTTGTTATGTTATTCATTCATTCATTATCCATATCGCTCATCCTCACAAGGGTCACGGGTGTACTGGAGCCTATCCCAGCTGTCTTCGGGCAGTAGGGCGGGGGACACCCTGAATTGGTTGCCAGCCAAATGCAGGGCACACAGAGACAAACAACGTTGTTATGTTATTAATTTATTATTTTAACTCATTGTTTGTATATGTGCAATTTTTTCTTGATGTACAGTACTTTGTATGCAGCTGTGGTTGTTTTTAAAGTGCTCTGTAAATAAAGTTGAGCTGAGTTGAGTTAATAAAGACAACATTCATCTTAGATATCGTAATTTCTCTAAATTTAGAGGGGGTATTATAAACAAGTACACAAAAATACATCACACTGTATAGATTTTTACTGATACCTAGGGGTTTTGAAAAAGGTAATGTCTAATGTTACAAATTTAAATTTGTAAATATTATTTTTATATATCATCGCTGTCCTGTGAAAAACATTCATGTCCAATTTTGGAAAAAAAAAATGTTCGCGTTAATGCGATGTCTGTAATGCGGAAACACTATTCACATAAAAAAAAAGAAAATAGAAAAAAATGGACATAAGTGTTTTTCACAGGACAGCAACGATATGGTGGTTTTGACATAACTTTTCCACAGAAATAGGACCGATTAGTGTGTTCCACTTGTGTATTTTTGGTGTGGCAGACTCGTTTATCCTCCAAGTCTTGTGTAGCTTCAAGAAGTATGCTCAGTAAAGTGTTTTGCAACAAACCACCGACTAGGGATGGGTACCAAAGACGTGATTTTTTTGCTATGGACCGATTTGGGTCAGTACTACCAAGCACTGATTCACATGAACTCAAACGGTACCATGTTTTGGTTCCGAAGTGCGTCTTTCTAAGTTGTGACTCTGCGGGAATGGAACAGTTTGCGATTTTCCATGGTGCAATTGAATGCACCATTGCACGGACACCAGCGTAATTACGTCACCCAGTCACACAGACTTTCCTCACACAAGGTTATTGTACATTTCTGCATTGGAAATGAGTGGTACTTGGTCGCCACCAAGCCAAACAAATGCAATTTATGAAGTATATTGTAGCAATGGTGAAGCCTCACACTTCCTAGCATGTTTTGGTTGAGCGTGGGGAGGTAGTACAAAAGTACCAAAAATTGAACCAATTGGGTACCCGTAATGATTCCCAGGTACTGGGACTTGGAACTGAACCGGTTCAAATGTAACCTCCTACGCCGCACTTTCTTCGGCACCACAATGACATAATTCTCGCTGGATGAAAAAACGGATCAAGGCAAGGAACAAGTAAATCAGCGTAAATAAACATAAACATGTCATGTCATGTCATCTTCCAAACCGCTTATCCTATATAGGGTCGCGGGGAGTTGCTGGAGCCTATCCCAGCCGTCAATGGGCGAAGGCAGACTACACCCCAAACTGGTCGCCAGCCAGTCGCAGGGCACATAAACATAAACATGTCTTACTCAATAACAAGTTTTGTATAAAAGTGGGTATCCCAGATGGCAAGAATTTCCCAACGCAAGTTTTTTTTTCACATCGACATACTTTTTTGCAATGCGCGGTCCTCTTCTGAGTTACTTGGTGCATATCCAGGAATGTTTTTTTCTTCTCTAGAGTGCTCTTTTTCATGTGCGTTCCCTCCCTCCAGTATTGTTCTCACAGGCATAGTCTGTCCTCTAGTGGACGCCCATTTTACTGACGAGGAAGAAGGTGGATAGCAATTTTGTTTTGTTAACTAACTGTTAACATTGAGTACAAACCTTATCCCTTTGCATGCGAAGTATGTCCTTGTCTGGGACATCTCTACACTGTAAAAATCTATCCAAACCTGAGGAGTCATGCCAGCTCCGCTATACACTGAAAGCTATGACCTGGAAGTGGAAGACGTTCATTCTCTTCCTAAAATAACATTGCATTATTGTGCAATAATTATTTTTATTGTGAAATGCAATAAAAACTGAAAACGTCTTGCATTAAAATGTAAACGTTTTGGCAATAAAATGCAATAGTATTGCATTATTACACTATCTTAGATATTCTCGTGATGTCCCCTGGCTTGCTCTGGACCGCATAATCATCATCATCATCATCATCACATCATGACGGTCTTGTGTTGGCAGTTAAATGCTATCTTGCTTATCAATCAATCAATCAATCACATTTTATTTATATAGCACTTTTCATACATAAAAATGCAACTCAAAGTGCTTTAAAACATTCAAAGCAAAACATAGAATTATCTTCAATCAAAAGAAAAGATAAATTATTTAAAAGTTGTTGAAAGCCAAACTAAAAAGGTGTGTCTTGAGCTTCCTCTTAAAAATATCAACAGTCTCTGCAGACCTGACATCCTCTGGCAGGCTATTCCAAAGGTTCACTCACGGTACTCCCATCCGGCATTTGGATGTGCATAGGAAATTCACCAGCGAATAAGCTTTAAAGCGGAAGTCAACCCAAACATAATTTTTTTCAAAAATACGTCCTATTCAGGCCCACGAGTTGAAACGGCATTCTGATCAATGTTGCGTTTGTGGAATAGTAGTTAATCCACCCATTTTTAGCCATCTCTGCGGGCAGCCATTTTGTCACTTCTGTCGACATAAAATGACATCACAACTGCTCAGGGCTCAGGTAACGACCAATCACGGCTCACCTGTTTTCTGAAGCTGAACCATGATTGGTTGTTATTTGAGCCGTGAGCATCTGTGATGTCATTGTCAGTCGACAGAAGTGACAAAATGGCCGCCCCCTGAGATGGCTAAAAACGGGTGGAATTTGCTGCTCAAATTATATTCCACAAACACAATATTAATCAGAATGACTTTTTTCAATTAGTGAACCTGCATAGAACATATTCTTGAAAAAAATATGTTTGGGTTGGCTTCTCTTTAAATCATGTTTATGCGTGCAAAACGGATGTTTTTTGGAGGGGCGGAATGTAAGGATGGAAGCACTTTAAAGGATGAGGACGGACAGAGTTGGAGGACGACTATTTTTATGAACAAGGACAGAGTGACGAGGATGGAAGGGTACCCAGATCGCGAATGGAGGATGGAGGACAGACTGGCAAAAAAGAGTAGAGTGCCCATCTTGGGATTTTTCTAACTCTCAGTGACACTTCTGGACTTTTCATCTGGACTTTTCATCAGGTGTTTTTGGCAGTACTTGTGATCAAACTGCTCCCCTTTCTAGGGTTTGAAGGTTGCAATGTCCTGACTCGTGATTCAGATCATTCCACCGACCCTATAGTACTTACAAAATATTTGGGATACTTGGCTTTGTGTTGAAATTTGAGGATAAACCTCAAATGCCCTCTGACCTTTACAAGTGAACTCAATTTTAATTAACTTTTGAATCCAAGTGTCCAACTGTTCAGTGTTTCAATACTTTTTGCAATACTTTTTACAAACTGGCTTTTCTCTAACAAAGAGCTGAATGGCAACATTCACAACGCGATCCCTGGTTCTGTTAGAATTGCCATTTGAACAGTACTCTTCATCATGAAATTGATCAGCGGTACCTCATTATTGTGAGGCTTTAAACAGAATGTTTTCAGATTGATTTGGTCACTGATCTGAAGTGTCACTGAGTATCAGCAGAAGGCTGCCAAAAGAGCTTCAGACAAGACCGGAAGAGTCACAAAACACCACAGAAGTTGACATCCGAACAAATATGATCGATTTCATCAGTGAGCTGCCTTTTATTTCTAAAATTCTGGAAAAAGTGGTGCACTCACAGTTAAAATCTTTCTTGGGTGAGCATAATGCCATGGAGGTTTTCCAGTCAGGCTTCAAGATGATGCATAGCACAGAGTCAGCCCTGTTGCATATTTTTAATGATGACCTCCTGGCAAATGACACTGGAGCCTATGTCTTGTTTTGTTGGATTTGACTGCAGCATTCGACAAGGTGGGCCACGGTATTCTTTTGGCTCATTTGCAGCACCAAGTGGGCATTAGTGGAAGCGCTCTAGAATACTTTAGATCCTATTTGGCTGGCAGGGATTTTTCTGTTCGTCTAGGTTCCTCTAAGTCCCGCTTTGCCCCTCGTATGGTGTTCCACAGGGTTCTATTTTGGGGCCCTCGCTGTTCGCGTTGTATTTGCTGCCCCTGGGTTCCATCCTTCAAAAACATGGTATTTCCTTCCCCTGCTATGTGGATGACAGTCAAATCTATGTCCTGCTGAGCTAAAAAAAAGACACTTTCTCCTTATGACCACTTTTGTTCTGTCTAGAGGACATCAAAGCCTGGATGTCACTACATTTCAACAAAACGAAAACAAAAGTTATGGTGTTCGGTCCTAGTGGCTCTTCTACATCCCACCCAGTTGGCCTGGCCCCTTTGGCTTCATATCTAAAGCCAACAGTCTCAAACTTGGGTTTTAATTGGATACTGACACAATGGTAGTTTGTCAAGGTTGGTAGTCGGAAATGCTAAAGGAAGCCCGTTTAAAATTATAGGCGGACCTGCCTATAGGCGATTACTCTTTTTCTGGCCGGACAAAAAGGCGGGTAGACGGACAGCGGAAGGTGATAAACGGACAGCGAATTTATAGAACAATGCCAAGCTCTGTTAAAACCCGACTCATTTTCTTCCTGCTTATATTTTGAAGTTAATTGTCCTTGAGTACCCCACTCAAATGCTGCTATTGTATTTTTTTTTCTTTTCACTCATAGGTTAATAAAGTGTAAAATAGGTTGCTCCTATTTTTCTGTGTAATCGTGTGGATATTGCTGCTGCTAATTTCCATCATAAGCTGATTAAAGTCATCCATCCATCCATCCATCCATCCATCCATCCATCCATCCATCCATCCATCCATCCATCCATCCATCCATCCATCCATCCATCCATCTATCTATCTATCTATCTATCTATCTATCTATCTATCTATCTATCTATCTATCTATCTATCTATCTATCCATCCATCCATCCATCCATCCATCCATCCATCCATCCATCCATCCATCCATCCATCCATCCATCCATCTATCCATCTATCCATCTATCCATCCATCCATCCATCCATCCATCCATCCATCCATCCATCCACCCATCCATCCATCCATCTATCTATCCCTCCTTCCCTTCCCTTCCTCCAGCCATCAGCCACCTCAACCCCTGTTCAGGGTGATAGGCTGGATCACTCTGTCACTTCCTTGCTGACGTCACAACCTTGTTGTGCTGATGGGCAGCTCCCACTTGAAGTCCCTGTTGATGGAGGTGGAAGAGTCTGTGAGGGTGTGGCCTTCCTGAAGTCCAGGGTCTTCTCCTTTGATTCTGTTTTGAGCATTAGCACATTTGAGCTTTAGGGTTGGTCAAAGTCTCGAGGCTATCCTATTTACAAACAAGTAAAATTCCAGAAGGCTGTTTGAATTTAGAATTTTTTGTAAGATGTTATTTTGCTGATCAATCCCAGGCTTTGCCATCTGAATGAACCGAATCATGTACAATTTCTTGTAAGAGCACGATGATCATGCTTAATTTGTTTTTCCAGTCCTTTCACAAGGTATTGGAATAGTTTATTAGGCTTTTTATTATCCTTCTTTTCCCCCCAGATAGTGTCCGAAAACTGTGACTTGTGCAATAATCTCTTAAACAGGCTCAGCAGGCAATTTAAACAGACTCAGTGGGGAAAGTAATAACTAAGTGATCAAAATACAGAGCACAAAAAAAAAAACCTCAGCAGAAAAAAACACTAACGTTAACTTAATCCTTCATGCTTATTAATAAGTTGGGACACTATGTGGAATGAGGTGGAAAAGCACTGAAAAGCGCACACTGGTAATTTATCTCAAGATTATTCTGTAGTAAACGATGATGAATTTAAATTCAGATTCACTGTCTTGCTGCATTTTATTTCTAAAGTAACACTGGTGAAAGCACACATGCACAACAATAACAATATTGTTTTTGTCCTCTGCCTGTCCTGTCTTTGGCATGACCCTTGACCCTGACTTTAACAGATTCAATAATCCTTTCAAATTCACTCTGATCTTATTTTCTCATGCATGGTCATGCACAGAAGCAACAGCCAACTGACACTGCTGCCACTATGCAGCCCTTTTTCAAAAAATCTTTTAGTGAAAAGGGATTCTGCATTCACAATACACTTAATTTTAACAACACAAAAAAGTGTAAACCTAACAATACTTTTTTTGAAAACATTCGCCCTATTGCATGAAAAATTACACTCAATCTCTTCCACCTCTCCCCAACTGGGCTCTTGTGAACTGCACAGAGAAATTTCTTGCCTTCCTGTAATATGGCGTTAAGTAGGTTACTTAATGCTAGAAATTATCTAATTTGTCTTAATTGGTCTCAAAATGATTTGTTTACTATGAATAATTGATCTTTGTTCATCTAACAATGCTAGTTCTTGCAGAGCAATTAATTGCTCTTCCAGGAGATGGCAGAAGGTACATAAATATAATTGCCTTGTCTCAAGTCTTGAATATGTGCTTTGGCCCAATAAAGGTTGGGAAACACTGCAACACAAACGTTTCAATGCATCTGACTCATTGCATGTTAAATAAATGAAAATCATTCTTTCAATTCATCAGTTACACAATTGAAAGACATACTTTCAATTCATCAGTTACACAATTGAAAGACATACATTTTCAAAGACACTAGACTCACTTCCTGACCCCTAAAAGCACAGCCACATTCTTCACATTGGGCATCTCTACCAGAAAGGAAGTAACCGACACATCTGTTTTCTAATTCCAGCTCCCCTGAGACTCCCTGCAGTGGTTAAGGATCTAGTGGCTCTGCTGATGGTCTGATGGCCTTTTTGAGAAAATACCTTTCGCCATTAGTGTTCAATGGTTATTATTGATCCAGCATTGATTGTTATCAGGGTTCTTGACAGTGTTTTTGCTCAGCCAAGCTTGACTCCTGTTAGTTTTTCTGAACCATCCATCCATCCATCCATTGTCTATACCGCTTATCCTCACAAGGGTCGCGGGGCGTGCTGGAGCCTATCCCAGCTGTCTTCGGGCAGTAGGCAGGGGACACCCTGAATTGGTTGCCAGCCAATCGCAGGGCACACAGAGACAAACATTTCTGAACCAGTTTGTACAAATGTTGCTTGTCAGCACTGCAGGGGTCTGGAATTTAAACATGTTTTATTTTGTAACACTAGACTAAGTAGGGGAAGGTCGGAAATCAAAGGAAAGCTTTGGTGAGCTTTGGTCAAGCTGATCCTTCGTGTTGCTGACCTCAAATTCATGAAAAGGTTTCTTTAATATTGTATTGATGAAATTGGCTCACATTAGCCAAATTTATCAGCTTCCCTTGCGCAAAGCATGGGGGCTGATCTTTTCGCCCCACCCCAGGCCCCCGCCCACCGCGGACGCAAGTTTTGACAGAGAACCGAGCGCAGTGTCCCCGGACAGAGCATTTGGCATGTTGCGGTGCAGAGATTATACACACCGTTTTTGTCCGAGCGGGTCTCCAACCCGCGACCCTTCGTTTCAGAGGCAGTTCTGCATTCCTACGTGACTTTGCGTAGTCCCACGCGTGCGTAGAAAATTCGATTCATGCCCGCAAAGAAAAGCATTTTCATCCATAACATTTGTCATATTAGTTTGGCAGTAAATAGTTTATATAATACACATTAGGCTTACGGTAGTAACTGTACATCCCCATCTTCA
The DNA here is from genome assembly GCF_054856515.1 of Filicampus tigris. Taxonomy (NCBI): domain Eukaryota; kingdom Metazoa; phylum Chordata; class Actinopteri; order Syngnathiformes; family Syngnathidae; genus Filicampus; species Filicampus tigris. The sequence goes on from NC_141230.1 coordinate 1,761,501, forward strand.
TAATTCAAGCACTCCTAATATAAACGCCCTTTTTAAAATGAGAGATCACTGTTTATTAGTATAAATTTATCTTTAATTATGTTTACTTAAGCATACATTTGTTGTTGATGTAGTAGCGTGAGTCTATTTGTGCTCACCCTTGACAGCTAAGTAAACATTGTATATTCCAGTTTAGTAGCAATTAAAATGAAATTACAATGACATGGAGTCTGTTTGTGAATAGGAGGGCGGCAGAAGATGTCAAGAGAGGCAGGAGGCTGAGTGAAGACTGACGGAGGCTGGGGAGGATACCACCAAAAGCTTGGTTGTGGCATCAGCTCTGGCTTCCTTGTTTTGGCATTGCCCCTAAACACCGTCTTCCTGATCCAGTCCTGCTGGAATGATGGGAGTTGCTCTTTCCAGTGGATAAGAAGCTCTGCAGGTGGATGGAGCGCTTTCCCAGGACTCCACAACGCTGGAGGGACGGACACAAGCAGAACCAGAGGCAGGACCAGGGGGGCAACAGTAGCAGGGATAGCAGCAGGGCGTCTAGCGACAGCTGTGGGGTTTGTCCTTTTCCAATCTGCTGGGCAGTCACTATGGTTAGAACAATTAACACAAATCATGCATGATTAGTAGTAAGGCAGCATGATGATGAAAGTCTAGAATTATGGAAGGAGGCAGTGAAAATCATCCTTTTTTCACCCAAGCATCATTAGGTCAAATACAAGACGGAAAGGGAGATGGAATGTACAGGCATCGAGCAAAGCAGCTCAACCACATACTATGAGTGCTATTAAACTACACAACTACAGTCCAGGGAGAGCAGGGGATGTGTGAAAAATAGGGGAAATTAGCTGAGCCGGTGGTGACGATCAAACCAAATAAATACAATTACGTACACCTTTATCCCTTTGGCGAGGTGCACTCAAAGTGAATGCAATTTTCACAAGTGCCATTTTTCTGTATCGTAAAAGAAAACTTTTTAAGTCATTAAAAAAATATTGTTTGCAATATTTTGGGATTACATACCTGGAGCAATTTGTTCCTCAGTTTGTGAGGCCACAGTTACCATCTTCCACCTCAATCTCATTTAATAAAAACAATAGCACTTGCTTTTATGTTTTTACATTGTTCCGTTCGACATTGTTGAATAATATAAACAAGTACAACAATCTAGCTTTTATGGCGAACAAGTACATGTATAAGTGCAACACATGATTACATAATATCAAAGGAAGTTTCACTTTAAATATCATAAAACACCTCTGAATACAAAGGGTAGAGTTTATAGAATGTCCCGTCTTCGACCTCTCTGTGCTGCCTTGAACTCCAGCTCCAACCGCCAGCCTCACTGACCACAGCGAAGTAAACATTTCGGAAGTATGTCGACTGTATGGTGACCAGATTTTGATTTCCCAAAATGAGGACACCCGGCCTGGCCTCGAGATACTGAAATGATACTCAAAGATGCCATACATAATAACTCTAATACAGTATATTTAAAGTAGTGCCGCACAATATTGGAAAAAATGCAATCTATAGGTGTTGCTAATATTTAATTTATTAATTTATTACGGTTAATTTTATTGCAATATTTAACATGTAAATGAAGAAATGACATCTTTCGTTCTGCATTCTGCACTCCATGAGACATTATCACAATGACAATATTTTTTCAGTATGCAATACAGCCCTCATTTAAATGATGCTTTCTCTGTATGGGGCACGTTTTAAAAAAGGGACGGACTAAGTAAGGGCGGAGGTGGATTTCAGTCCGCTGTGCAATGCACACGTTCGGTCTGCACGGTGGGGAGAAAAAAAGGGAGCAGAAGAAGAATGAGATGAAAAAAAGGAGAAGAAGGAGCGCTCGCGTTCGACCGCTGGAAATTTTAAACCTGAATGCTGCAGCCGCTTCATTCACATCCGAGAGGGAAGGGGCTTTGCTTGGGAGTAGACGACGACTGGCAAAACAAAAAGTTTCGACATCGCAATCAAGTGGCTGACACTGTGCTAAAGCTAATGCAAACAATATTGCCGAAATCAAAGTCAAAACAAAAGAAATAAAAATCAACACAAAAGAAAAGAAATAAAGTCAAAACAAGCTCCTTGCTCACAGTTCTCCTAGCCTGGTCTCTTTTTTTCTTGTCCCGGTAGTGGTAACTGGACATGTCATATAACTCAGGATGTTCACAAACCGTGACGATAATATTTTACTCCATGTTGCGCTCTCCACAAGACTCGCTGAGTGTGCGAGACACGGTGTGTGACGCAGTACTCCCCGATGCTGATTGGCTGTCCATTTGTTTTACATTTGTTTTAGTCACGCCGAATAGACGAATGGGCAGACGATATATATATATATATATATATATATATATATATATTATTTTTTTAATATATATATATATATATATATATATATATATATATAAATATATATATATATTAAAAAAATAATATATATATATATATATATATATATATATATATATATATATATATATATATATATATAAATATATATATACTGTGTATCTTTTATTTGAAATTCTTTTCTCTTAATTTTTTTTTTAGATTTGGTGTCAGGACAAGTAAAGTAGGTTAGATGGGCGACAAATTTTTAAAAGTGGCTTAACTAAGCATGGCCGAAGGTGTATTTTAGTCCGGCCCACTATCGGCCCTCGTGCATGTGACGTGCTCGCGAGGTGGCCAAAATTCATCTCAGCCTACTCGGTGAAAGGCTTATTTTTAGGCTTCTTTCTACTCCCGCGTCGGCGCGAGCGACGACTGTTGTTATAGGGATTGTGGTATTGCCCCCGGCCATGACCCCCGCCCCCTCTTGTAATGGTATGCCCCAGTTGCAGGTGGGAGGCGCAGGTTACGTGACATGATGTGACAATGAGGAAATACAAACACGCTTGAGCGCACATTGCTGTCTCACATGTTGCGATGACAGTTTCCCACACGGAGACGGATGCACCACGCAAAGTAAGCATAAGCAAGCTACTCACCCACATTAGCCGCCACCTTCCAGATCGTTTTCGCAATAAAATTAAATGCATTAAATGCAAAACAACTTGTGTCCACAAGTATAATGCTGACTGACGTTGGCACATCAAGGTGGAGTTCATGCACTACTTCTGGTGTTCACTACTTCCGGAAATACGACATAGCAAACTTGCTGTGTATAGGGGTTTGCTGGTATGCTTTTATTTTGAAGGCCGGGAAGGAAAGGAAGTGGAAAATAAATAAGTAACTTGTTGACTGTCATTTCTGGCGGTCTGTTGAACCCAAATAATTATACAATACGAAAAAAAACAATGGAAGTAAGCACGTGCAGTTTGGTAAGTAGTAAAGTACTGTAACGAACTGAGTTATCTTTGTTGTGGTTGAATTAATGTTTTGCAGAGTTATGTTGTTTCCGAGCCTGTTGAATGCGTTGCGCGGCTCGCGCGGATGGAGGGGGGGTGCGGGCGAGAGAGGAGGAGCGGAGGACGAAGGAGAGAGAGTGTGTGACTCGGTGGATTGAATGGTTGTTGTACTTGTGTTGGCGTCGGCAACGGCCCACAGTAGCCGGTTGAATTAATAAAAACGCGTTCATTGAACTACGACTGATGGCGTATCATTGGGAGACGCTACAGTACTATGTGGCGCATTTTGAAGCGTGTTTGAAGCGTTTCCACAGCGGGTTTGAATAGTAAATTAGCAGTTTATGATCCTTAAAAAGCCTCTGCCGTTAGCGTCTCTCCTGCAGCGATGTCAATCACGGACGCTTTTTTTTTTGGGGTCGGGGGCGGGGCCCGACAATGTTTATGAATATGGTTGCGGCCAGAAGGGTACCCAGGTCAAGGGTGGAGGACGGGCAAAAAATGGTCAAGTGCCCAGCTCTGTGAACAAGATTGGTGACCCGGTCCTCTTGCTCATCTCCTTGGTACTTTTCATACTCCTCAGCGTGTCTAGTTGAGTCATGATGGCTGATTTCTTGGGCACCACACATTCTCTGTGGGACCGGAGACCTATTTTCATTCCTTGCACAAGTCTAGTGCAAAGTGCAGTCTAACTGTGCACTTTGTGGGTGGGGTTTTCTGTCTTTCTAAAATCTTTAAAATCTTTTTGAAGCAGAAGTCAACCCCCAAAAATTATTTGCAATAATATGTTCTATGCGCCTTCACTAGTATAAACATGGCATTCTGATTAATATTGCACTTGTGGAATATGAGTTGAGCAGCAAAGCCCACCGTTTTTTAGCCATCTCAGGGGCCATTTTTTCACTTCCGTTGACTGAAAATTGCATCATAGTTGCTCAGGGCTCAGGTAACAACCAATCACGGCTCACCTGTTTTCTGTACTTGCAAGGCACGATAGGGATATTTCTGCACTTTACACGCTACAAAAGTATGTCCCTGCCTGCCCGTGTCAGGTCTCTCATTAAGGTAGGCAGTGATTTCCGTTTTACAAAATCAAAAGCATTTTTCGCTCTAAAAGGTGTCTTGTCACCCCACTGGGCGTTCTTGTACGCGTTTTGTCGACCAATGAGAAGGATCCAGTTACAGCCGGGGTGTTCCCAACATGACACAGGTGAGGGACGCGCAGTGGGTCGTCGCGACTTCACAACGTTCTATTCATTATTTAAATCAAACGTTTAAAAAAAAATAAGACAAAAAGACTCAGGAATGCAATGTTATCCGATTCACATGTAGTTGACTGTAAACCACGTTCCAAATTACATGTTTGGAGTGTGCTGATTAGAAATTATTTAGTGAGTACAGAATGACCCCTTATGAAGAATAAAATTAATGGACCACGTTTTCCCTCGCCCGGACGCGGGTCACCGGGGCCCCCTTCCGGAGCCAGGCCTGGAGGTGGGGCTCGATGGCGAGCGCCTGGTGGCCGGGCCTGCACCCATGGGGCCCGGCCGGGCTCAGCCCGAAAAGGACACGTGGGTCCCCCTTCCCATGGGCTCACCACTGGTGGGAGGGGCCAAAGGGGTCGGGTGCCGTGTGAGCTGGGCAGCGGCAGAAGACAGGGACCTTGGCGGTCCGATCCCCGGCAACAAAAACTAGCTCTTGGGACATGGAATGTCACCTCTCTGGCAGGGAAGGAGCCTGAGCTGGTGTGTGAGGCTGAGAGGTTCCGACTAGATATAGTCGGGCTCACCTCCACGCACGGCTTGGGTTCTGGTCCCAGTCCTCTCGAGAGGGGTTGGACGCTCTTCCACTCTGGAGTTGCCCAGGGTGAGAGGCGCCGAGCAGGTGTGGGCATACTTATTGCCCCCCGACTTGGCGCCTGTACATTGGGGTTTACCCCAGTGGACGAGAGGGTAGCCTCCCTCCGCCTGAGGGTGGGGGGACGGGTCCTGACTGTTGTTTGTGCTTATGCACCAAACAGCAGTGCAGAGTACCCACCCTCTTTGGAGTCCTTGGAGGGTGTGCTGGAGGGCGCTCCACCTGGGGACTCCATCGTTCTGCTGGGGGACTTCAATGCTCACGTGGGCAATGACAGTGAGACCTGGAGAGGTGTGATTGGGAGGAACGGCCCCCCCGATCTGAACCCGAGCGGTGTTCGGTTACTGGACTTCTGTGCTCATCACGGATTGTCCATAACGAACACCATGTTCAAACATAAGGGTGTCCATATGTGCACTTGGCACCAGGATACCCTAGGCCGCAGTTCGATGATCGACTTTGTAGTCGTATCGTCGGACTTGCGGCCGCATATTTTGGACACTCGGGTGAAGAGAGGGGCGAAGCTGTCAACTGATCACCATTTGGTGGTGAGTTGGCTCCGATGGTGGGGGAAGATGCCGGTCCGACCTGGCAGACCCAAACGTATTGTGAGGGTTTTCTGGGAACGTCTGGCAGAATCCCCTGTCAGAAGGAGTTTCAACTCCCACCTCCGGCAGAACTTTTCCCACGTCCCGGGGGAGGCGGGGGACATCGAGTCCGAGTGGACCATGTTTCGTGCCTCCATTGTTGAGGCGGCCGATCGGAGCTGTGACCGCAAGGTGGTTGGTGCCTGTCGTGGCGGCAATCCCCGAACCCGCTGGTGGACACCAGCGGTAAGGGATGCTGTCCAGCTGAAGAAGGAGTCCTATTGGGCCTTTTTGACCTGCGGGACCCCGGAGGCAGCTGACGGGTACCGGCTGGCCAAGCGGAATGCAGCTCTGGCGGTTGCTGAGGCAAAAACCAAGGTGTGGGAGGAGTTCGGGGAGGCCATGGAAAATGACTTCCGGACGGCTTCGAGGAAATTCTGGTCCACCATCCGACGTCTCAGGAGGGGGAAGCAGTGCACCATTAACACTGTTTATAGTGGAGATGGGGTGCTGCTGACCTCAACTCGGGACGTTGTGGGTCGGTGGGGAGAGTACTTCGAAGACCTCCTAAACTCCACCGACACGCCTTTCACTGAGGAAGCAGAGCCTGGAGACTCTGAGGTGGGCTCTCATATCTCTGGGGTTGAAGTAACCGAGGTAGTCAAAAAGCTCCTCGGTGGCAAAGCCCCGGGGGTGGATGAGATCCGCCCGGAGTTCATAAAGGCTCTGGATGTTGAGGGGCTGTCGGGGACAGTGCCTCTGGATTGGCAGACCGGCGTGGTGGTCCCCCTTTTTAAGAAGGGTGTGCTCCAATTACAGAGGGATCACACTCCTCAGCCTCCCCGGCAAGGTCTATTCAGGGGTGCTGGAGAGGAGGGTCCGTCGGAAGGTCGAATCCCGGATTCAGGAGGAGCAATGTGGTTTTCGTCCTGGCCGTGGAACAGTGGACCAGCTCTACACCCTCAGCAGGGTCCTCGAGGGTGCATGGGAGTTCGCCCAACCAGTCTACATGTGTTTTGTGGACTTAGAGAAGGCGTTCGACCGTGTCCCTCGGGGAGTTCTGTGGGGGGTGCTTCGGGAGTATGGGGTACCGAGCCCCCTAATAAGGGCTGTCCGGTCCCTGTACCACCGATGTCAGAGTTTGGTCCGAATTGCCGGCAGTAAGTCGGATTCGTTTCCTGTGGGGGTTGGACTCCGCCAAGGCTGCCCTTTGTCACCGATTCTGTTCATAACCTTTATGGACAGAATTTCTAGGCGCAGCCGAGGTGTCGAGGGGGTCCGGTTTGGTGGCCTCAGTATTGCATCTCTGCTTTTTGCAGATGATGTGGTACTGTTGGCTTCTTCAAGCCGCGATCTCCAACTCTCGCTGGAGCGGTTCGCAGCCGAGTGTGAAATGGTCAGAATGAAGATCAGCACCTCCAAATCTGAGACCATGGTCCTCAGTCGGAAAAGGGTGGCGTGCCATCTCCGGGTCGGGGATGGGATTCTGCCCAAAGTGGAGGAGTTCAAGTATCTTGGGGTCTTGTTCACGAGTGAGGGTAAGATGGAACGGGAGATCGACAGGCGGATCGGTGCAGCGTCTGCTGTGATGCGGAAGCTGTATTGGTCTGTCGTGGTGAAGAAGGAGCTCAGACGAAAGGCGAGGCTCTCAATTTACCGGTCGATCTACGTTCCTACTCTCACCTATGGTCATGAGCTGTGGGTCATGACCGAAAGAACAAGATCTCGGATACAAGCGGCCGAAATGGGTTTCCTTCGCAGGTTGTCCGGGCTCTCCCTTAGAGATAGGGTGAGAAGTTCGGCCATCCGGGAGGGACTCAGAGTCAAGCCGCTGCTCCTCCGTGTTCAGAGGAGCCAGTTGAGGTGGCTCGGGCATCTGATTAGGATGCCTCCTGGACACCTCCCTGGTGAGGTGTTCCGGGCATGTCCCACCGGCAGGAGACCCCGAGGACGACCCAGAACACGCTGGAGAGACTGTCTCCCGGCTTGCCTGGAAACGCCTTGGGATCCTTCCGGAAGAGCTGGAAGATGTTGCTGGGGAGAGGGAAGTCTGGGCTTCCCTGCTGAAGCTGCTGCCTCCGCGACCCGACTTCGGATAAGCGGGAGATCAGTCAATCAATCAATCACATTTTATTTATATAGCACTTTTCATACATAAAAATGCAACTCAAAGTGCTTTAAATCATTCAAAGCAAAACATAGATAATTAGAAAAAAAAATCCGTTCATGCCCTCCCTCCCAACAAACCCAAGACAGATATCCATTAGTACATCAGCAATCATTCACACACACCCACACAAAGTGCACAACCTGATAAAATGTGTTAAAAAGACAAGGCACAGAGAAACCATATGAGGAAAGGGTACCCAAGGGGAGCTCTCCGCGCCGAGGGGAATGACAGCCCACGGCCACAGGGGCACCACCACCATAGAGGCCAGGATTAGACAGGCGGACCCCACACAAAGTGTAGAGGCCGCCGGCCACCCAGACCCAAGGAGTCCCTGCGATAACAGCCCCCGCGGAAAGGGCAGCCACCCCTCCCTCAAAGCGGAGGCTCCCCCGTGAGGAAACACTGGAGCTAAAAGCTGACAACGGCAGAGAGCAACAAAACTAAAAGAAAATCTCAACAGTCTCTGCAGACCTGACGTCCTCTGGCAGGCTATTCCAAAGGTGAGGACCAAAATGGCTGAATGCAGCCTCGCCATGCATTTTGGTCCTCACCCTTGGAATAAATAAAAGGCCGGCGCCAGAGGACCTCAGGATCCGCGAGGGTTGGTATGATAAAAGCAAATCAGATAAATAAGATGGCCCAAGACCATTAACACATTTATAAACTAATAAAAGTACCTTAAAATCGATCCTGAAACACACAGGGAGCCAATGCAGCAATTTCAAAACTGGCATAATGTGCTCCCGCCCTCTGGTTCTCATCAGCACCCGAGCGGCTGAATTCTGCAGTAGTTGCAGTGGTGAAATGCTCTTTTTCGGGAGGCCAGAGAGCAGGGCATTACAGTAATCTAAACGACAGGAAATAAAAGCATGCATCAGCACTTCCGTGTTAGCCTGAGAGAGAAACGGGCGGACTCTGGCGATATTCTTAGGGTGATAAAAACCAATCTTGGTTACATTTTCAATATGAGGAATAAAACTGAGCTCAGAGTCAAAAATGACGCCAAGGTTCTTCACACAATGTGAGGGATTAAAAAGGTGTAGTTTTGGTAAAAGCTTCTCTCTCTGACCTTTGGGACCGATAACTAAAACCTCAGTTTTGTCCCGATTGAGCTGTAAAAAATTATCTGCCATCCATGACTTGATATCTAAAATGCAATTTAAAAGGGTATCAATGGGTAATGGATAATGGATGGATGGATGGATAGTGAGTACAGCTACTCCACCAGGGGCTATGCTAAAGTAAAGTATTGAAAACATAACATGTAGGACATACGTGTGCATTATTAAGCCTGGGTCCAAGTGACAACATGCTTCCTGTGCATACACACTAAACGTTTTTTAAAGTTGCTTTTCTGAAACGCTTTGGGCATCATATGGTGAAGCTAAAATGCTATATAAGTTCACTCTATTACTAACTCTCAACACATGAACTGTATCTAAAAAACGTAGGCGTTTTGGAAACTTAATACTGGAGAACAGGCGTCTTCCTGCCAGAGTGACGTCGCCCTTGAGGTGAGGGGGCCCATTTGTGGCTGCAGCTAGACCATATTAACCTTAGAGGCTGCCCTTGGATTCTGCTACGGTGGCGCAAAGCCTGAGGCTGCCTTCATCCCCTGTGTAGCCCACTGGTTGCCCAACTGACTGGCCTTGTCTTGAACCTCCCGTCTGGTCTTCGGGGACAGCCACTGGATTGGCCTTGCCAATCTTCTCTCGTCTCGCCTCCAGGTCAGCCACCAGATTGGTCCTGCCAAGACCCTCTTGTCAGGCCTCCTGGATGCCCACCGGACTGGCCGCGCCAAGAACCTCTCTTCTGGCCTCCGGGTCGCCCACCTGACGGGCCCCGTCAAGAACCTCTTGTCTGGCCTTCGGGAGGGCCACTAGATTGTCCACACAACAACCCTCTCTCCGGCCTCCAGGTAGCCCACCAGACTGGTCCTGCCAAGACCCTCTCGCCAGGCCTCCTGGACGCCCACCGGACTGGCCGCGTCAAGAACCTCTTGTCTGGCCTTCGGGAGGGCGACTAGATTTTCCTCGCCACAACCCTCTTGTATGGCCTCCGGGTCGGCCACCAGGCTGATCCTGCCAAGACCCTCTCGTCTGGCCCCCTGGACGCCCACCAGACTGGTTCCACCGGAAACCTCTTATCTGGCCTTCTCCAATCCGTTCTTGATTTTGGTTTTGATTTAGAATTTTGTTTCATGTTTCATCATGATTCTTTTGTACGTGTCTGTTTGGTGAGGTTATTGTGTCCATCTGTGCTTGGTTACCAGATCAACTACCAGATCAAGTACTCAATCAACTCCGAATAACACTAACCAATAACAGGCATTCCTCGTCTCATCAGTTTGTATTTAGTTCCTTGCTTTCCTTCAGCCTTTGTTAGTTTATTGTTTCTGTTGCGTTTTTCTTCGCTGTCTTAGTCCAAGTCGTAAGCAGGTCATGTCCACCTGTGCTCGTTTACCCCAATCCCTTGTGTTACCTCCCTCTGTACACTTTGTGCCTTGTTCAGTGTTGCACGTTGTGTTGCTCATTATCTGTATTTGGTTTATTGTTTTCTTTCAGTCTTTGTTGGTTCATTGTCCTTGTCGGGTCTAACTGTTTGTTTGTCTTTATCCAAGTACAGCTGGTTTCCTAGTGTTTGTTAAGTTACTTTAATTCTTGTTGTTTAATACAAATTTATTTATTTTTTTTATTTCTATTTTTTTACCTTGTTTCTGTTTTAGATTCTGGTGCCTTTTAGGTGGGGGGGTACTGTTATGACTGGTTGGTTACGTGATGTAGCAGCTGCTCTGCAGTTCCTATGGTTCTTTATGATGTCATACAGGCCTGAAGTTTGAGTTACACAGTGACACATTGTCAGTATGTCAAACCTTTTTTGAGTGACAATGCAAACTCTCGTCCAGTCCTGATCTCTGTTGTTACTTTGTATTTTTGTTGATAAAGACTTTTTACTCTTCAACTTCCGTGTCATATCTGCGTATGTGTCTAAATCCCGATCCTCATGTGACAGTTTCCTCTCTTTTAGACACTCAAACATAAATATACAGTACTAAATTGTATCCAATCACACAAACCAGCAGTCCACCCTATAGGTTCCGTAGAAGACATTGATAGGGCATCTCTTACCAAACTGTAGGTCAATCTTAAAACAGCAAACAGTATTAACAATGCCATAATGGCCTTTGTGGAGCCTCCAGGAGGGGGGGACATCCTGCTGGTGCTTTACGACTGGGATTTCCCTCACAGAAGGGTTTTATCTCATAGAGGGCTTTAATGAGGTGGAAGCAGGTTAATATTTTAACACATTTAGCTATTCTTAAGCCATATGCCAGTGCTGTCAGATGTCAGACTTTCTTCTTTTGAGGAATTGGATAGTCTATCCATTGTCTTTCTCAAACCTGATACAGTTAGAGGTGATCGTGGACAGCAAAAAAAAAAAAACAGTAACATTCAACAATCTTCTCTACTGTTTATCTTGAATTAATAGTTGATACCCTTCCACTGAAGAAAGAAAACACACAATGGTGAAATAAGAAAAGAAAAATGAGTATTTTATTTTTGACAATGTAAATAATTTTAATATCAAAGTCAGCTGGGATAGGCTCCAGTACCCTCATGACCCTCGTGAGGATAGGTTTGGATAATGGATGGATGGAATATATGTACACAAGGATTCTGGCTAAGTAAACACATTTGATTGGATGAAGAACGATCAGAATGAAATCCCATGTTTCTTAGGCACTGCATGGAGTGCATGCTAGGGCTGTGCGATTAATCGAATTTCAATTACAATATGTTTGTTTACACAAGGAAATCATACTTGAATTTATACATTTCCACCCTTTTTTATTTTTATTTTATACAAACTCATTTTATAAATTTGATTTGGTCAAAAAGGACCTTACTTACATTTATTTGTATAATTTATATTTTTATATATATATTTATATTTTTACATTTAAACATTTTCTTGTTTTGTACCAAAAAATGATTGTTTGAATAATCGTGATTTCAATTACTGCCAAAATAATCATGATTGATATTTTTTTCATAATCGAGCAGCCCTAGTGCACGCCACTGTTGACAAGATGACATGGAAGTGGTAACAAAAATAGTTTGAAGTAGTTTGGTTCTACAGAGGACATGTGCAGTCCCACTAGTGTGAGCACAGCGACAGCGCCACATTCACAGCTTTGTGTAAATTTTCTTTAAAAAGTCACTTCCTGTATCGATATTAGATTGGTATCGCGGTATTTGGTCCAATATCACTTGGTATCGGATCGAATCCAAAATCACTGGTGTCGCGTATCCCTGCAGACTGGACAAGAACATAGGGAAGTGAATCATAAGACGTGCAAAATTTAATCTAAGAGTCAATGAAAATGAATAAATAACGAGGTGAGTGAATGCAAATAACAAATATCACTGCATTGGGAAAGAATAAAACAATAACAATAAACTCATAATTATGAATTATTTATGAAAAAAAAAACGCCCTCAAAGCATGCTGGGTATACCTTCAAGCTATATGTACAAGCATAGCAGTTTTTTATTTGGAGCCAAAGAAAAACAAAGAATAGCAAAACTGAGAATCACAGATTTATTTATTTATTTTAAGTTTTACTGATTACTGAACAGCGCAGTGTCCCAAAAAGCTTCGATGGGCCGCTTATGTCACCTGCAGCCGGGTAGTCGGCGGATAGAGGCAAGACACAGCCGTTTAGCAATGAGCTTCGGCTGGCTACTAAACACATTGCTGTTTCGCTCCTAACTCAGCGGCCACAGCCTCCATCATCTCACCTCCATGGCGGTAATAAGATAACTTCTTACAAGTATCGTTCTCACAAAGAGATTATGAAGAGTAATTAACAAAGGGGAAAACGGGGAAGCCATGCTAATTGCTAAGATAACGTAATGTCATAGTGAAAGACCAGAATTAAAAGTTTTTGGGGTGACTGAGTACACTTCACAGATGTCTCGTTGGAACCGCGTTATAATGCAGAGCGTATCTAACTTTGATCAGTAAAGTAGCAGGCAATTTAATAAGTGTCTGGAGAGAAAACGAATACAAAATAATGCAACACACACACATGGCTAAACAGGAAAATTTTACAGCATTCGTTTGATAATTTTATATATCAGCACTACTGGATGCATTTATAATTTGATTAATGTCACTTCAAAATAGGTGAGAAAAGGTAAGCAGTCATAGTGTGTTGTATATTTTTTTTGTGGTATGTCGTAATCATGATATAAAATGGCCAATATCGTGATAGATTATTTTTTCTATTACAAATTGAATAAGAGTCAAAAAGACAACACAACATGGTAAACCTAAAACAGGAATGGACTCAAACAGGAACCGAGGAACACCAAAATAAGCAATGACCCGGCAAAGACTGAAAAGAAGCAAGAAACTAAGGACCCGTCCACTCAAAAACGTGTTTCACTGTATCCGCCCAAGTTATTTCGCGTTTGGGCATTCCATCTACACCGAGGCGGCGTTTAGGAGCCTGAAAACAATAGAGTGGATAGAGCTCTAAACGGCGCCCCTTGTGCTTCCGTGTGTCCGGCACATACGCATACCTACCTGCTTCCCAGGAATGACACAAAAAAAAAAAAACCACACAGTTTGATGACGCATTGTCGCAGTTTGATGACACATCACCATTTCTTGTTTTTACAGTTTTATTTTTATTTTGTTATTCATCTCCCCATTCTTGTGTAACCTTGAGCGAACCATCATCATAAAAAAAAAATTTGATTTCTCTTGGGTTATCTTATTATATATCATCATACATTGTGATAAAAATATGTTTTTGGATTGTGCTGTGCCTTATAAACAACAACAAAATCTCTCAATTTGTTAATTTCATATCCTGAGGATATGTACCCCGATATAGGCCATTTCATTCAAATTACATTAAATTAATGTCGATTTTCTCTCCACTTTTCTCTATTTATTTGCAAACGTATTTTATATAGAAAACATTAAGTGGATTAAAGAAAAAATCTAACACAAATATTATGTGGGAAATACTATTCAAAATATTTGGTAGTACAAGCAGTTTTCAAGGAATGTACACTGTTCTGTGCATTGTAATATTGTGTAACGTACAGTGTTGTTGACATCCATGCTCCTCTATGGCGGAGCACCACCCACGACTATTTGTGGGTGATGTAAAGTAGGTGATTCGTAGTGTTATTGCAGTTAAAATTAAGGCAAGGCAAGTTTATTTCAATTATTTGTATAGAACATAACTTAAGTAATTTTGTGTCCTCCTGCCGCCAAGAGCCTGTTCTCACCTCTTGTCTGTAACTCACACAACACTCTTCCTGTATCAGCTTTCACCGCATGCTGCTTTGAACTGCTTTTGTCTTCTTCATCTTTCTCACCACCAGTCATCTCATACACCAGCATCCTACGTTGTCCGGCTACATTCCCCTTTATAGTCACTGATCTCCTCACGGTTATATTGTCCTCACAAGATGCATGCTTGCACCTTTGTTCTTGTGGGTCGCACTATGAGCCGGTTCTTGCTTCAAGTTCAGTTCAGCTATTTCATTGTCAATTCTGCGTATGTGTGAAACATATGAAGCTGTCCTTGAAGCTGCATTTCCATTATACAGGTTCCACACCGAAACGACCTTGCTCTGCCCTGAGTGGTCACTTTTCCATGACACTTTTTGGTAGCCGTGTTGTTACAATGGAACCGCTCTTCAGTACCTCCTACGCGGTGGTTCTAAAACACAGGCAGAGGGGGGCTGTGACATTACTGTCATTTGATTGGACGACGGATGTTGGCGTTTCAGCTTGCTGATGGTATAGTGGTACACTTATTCTGACAAGAAAAACTGTTTGCAACAAGTGAACTGTTTGTGAAGATCTTGCAAACGTTTTTGCAACCTTTAACGAACCCTGACAAACAACCAACATTCGCTACATTTGCAAACACTCGCAAGCTTTCGTCGCTCAGTGAGATAACATCTTAAAGCGGAAGTCAACCCAAACATATTTTTTTCATGGAATATGTTCTATGCAAGCCCACTAGTTGAAACAAGGCATTCTGATAAATATTACATTTGTGGAATACGAGTTAATCCACTCGTTTATAGCCATCTCTGGGGGCAGCCATCTTGTCACTTCTGTCGACTGAAAATTACATCATAACTACTCAGGGCTCAGGTAACGACCAATCACGGCTGACCTATTTTCCGAAGCTGAGCCGTGATTGGTTGTTACCTGAGCCCTAAGCAGTTGTGATGTCATTTTCAGTCGACCGCAGTGACAAAATGGCCGCCCCCTGAGACGGCTAAAAAGGGGTGGATTTTGCTGCTTAACTCATATTCCACAAACACAATATTAATCAGAATGCTGTGTTTCAACTAGTGGGTCTGCGGGAAATATATTCTTGAAAAAAAAATGTTTGGGTTGATTTCCGCTTTAAGGATGAACAAATGAAAATGGACACTTTTAACGCGTTTCAAACAAGATGCCCTTTCTGACACAAACAACCCATTGCATTTATCCAGGCTTGTGGGCCTTTTGGTTCACGCCGCAGGCAAATGCGACCCAGATCGGATTTCTTTGCCCGTATGCGACCTGTATCTGATTTTTTTATGACAGTCTGAATGGCTCAATTCCAATTTTTTCAAATGCGACCTCATAGATCAGTCCTAGATTGGATACGTATCCGATCTTTTCCATTGCGTTCACAGTCTAGGAAAGACTAGGTCGCATATATCCGACATTGACGTCATCTGGAGCGCAAAATGCTGGCAGCAGGGGGATCGAATCTGCAGTTGTTTTGAGTAACACTATTGACTTCATATTTTACTTTAATTTAAATTTAATACTTTAATTTAATTCAGCCACGGCTCATGGATTCATTTTTTTACGCACGGTTGTGACGTGACGTCATCGTTAGTGATGTCTCCATGAAATGAGATATTAAAGCGTTGCCTCGTAATTTTTCCCAAATACTCTATTTATTTCTACCTCCTACCTACTCGCTTGACTGCATAAATGCCCCGACATGCTGGACCACATTAACTTTGGCAAACACAACGTCTGGAGTGACGTCGTCTCTTCTTCTGCGCATGCGGGTCACATGTGTTCATACAGCTGGCAAGACCGCGGTCGCATTTAAAATGTAATATGAACGCTTACACAAAAAAATCAGATTTTAAAAAAAAGTCTGAATTGATCATTAAGACCTGCAGTGTGAACCTAGCCTTAACTGCACAGCTGAAATAACGGCATTCATCAACCTATCGTAAACTGGGATTTAACAGTGAAATGTGAAAAAGTGGAGAGACTGAACTAAACAGATTAATTTATGCATATTCAACATGTGTTGGATTGAATGTGTCGAGTGAAGTGTAGAAAAATAAATTTGACAGTGAATCTTTTGCTACTTCACTTTCTTTCTCCTTCCCCGGGGATCTGTTGGCTTTAACACATGGATTCACCCTTTATTCTCTATATTGTGTTTGGGAGCTGATCCCCAAAGTCGCTTTGTATTTTTGGATGACTTGTGATCATCTAGGTTTGAATGTTTGCATTCCACCTCTTCCTCCTCTCATTAAGTCTCTTTTCTTTTCAGCTTTTTCCCTCACGCTTGTGTTTTTGGAAAAAAAGAGAGTTGCCCATTCTCATGCGCTCTCTATCATGATGGAGATTGGAATACCTTCAGCAAATGTTTACCTAAAAATGGCTGCTCTGCCTATTTTGTTGAAAGCCAGGGGGTAAATAGTAACGTTGTATGAACTAGGGATGTGCGCGACTAGTTGTTTAACCGTTTAACCGTCTACGATTTATTAAACGTTTAGTATTTTACTAGTCGGTTAAACGCTGCATTAAGAATCACGCATCTTGTTCCTCACGCCTCGGTCTGTGAACTAGCTGAGTGCCAAGTAAGAGAATTGCTCCCCGCCCCCACACCCACACGCACACATAGTAGGGGGCGGGGACACTAAGTTTGGGGAAGAAAAGTAAATTCTGTCGAAGCTACCACGAAAAACAACGGCACCGTTTGGCAGTATTTTGATGCAGCAGATTACAACAAGGTCGTCTGTAGGCTTTGTAAGCACAAACTCGCTTACAACCACTCTCTCGGAGCGATGACAGACCACATACAAAGTAAATCTCGATGCAAACCTGCAGGTTGATGGCGGTGGGGCCGTCACGAGCATGAGAGCGTTTGTTCCAGCCAGGCGCTGCGATGCTCACCGCACAGCAAAGATTACCCAACTAATTTGTAAAATGCCGGAATATGCTGCAGCTTTCTTTTGCTGAGGGCAAACGGTTCGAAAAAATTAATGCTGTATATCGAGCCTGAGTAGGCTACGTGGTGCCAAGTCGCCAAACAATAACGCCTCGACTCGAGAGTAGCCATAACCAAATGAAAGAGTAGATACTACGAGCGTTTGAGCGGGTCAGCTATGTGGCCAATGCCTTAACTACAGACGGATGGACGTCCATAGCCACCGAATCTTACATGACCATAAAGTGTATAACGTATGTGGACGAAGGACATCGCAGCTGTGTGCTTCATGCGCCTCTTGGAGGAAAGACACACATCTGAAAACGTGGCTGCTCTCCTGCGGAGTGTGATGGGTACGTGGGCACTAGAAAATAAAGCCGTCGCCTGTGTGCATGAAAATGCGCCTAACATATGGCGAATGAGACCTTGCTGGACTGGGAGTCGATACCATTACTCATTAAATTATTCATAGTAAATGCCATGCATACATTGGCAAATGTATCAGAAATGTATTTCTCTTTCAATTGTTCACTTTTATTCAGTCACTTGTTGTTACATCAATAAACTACTGTAAATACACAAAACATTTGCATTGTAAACTTTGAATTCAATATGTATTAAATTAATTAATTAAATCAAGTTTTCTTGCTTATAGAGTAGTCAACTAGTCGCAAATAAAATTTGAGACTAGTCGGTGGGCAAATTAGTTGAAATTCCCTTCCCTAGTATGAACGTTGCTTTTCACCAGTAAAATGTATAGCATTCTATTACAAAGCATATTCAACAGTGCAAACTTCTTTTTATGGAAGATGACAGAAAAACTCTTCCGCCATATTTATATGGGCTGGAAATTATTTATATTACCGTATTTTCCGGACTATAAGGTGCGACTTTTTTCCTAGATTTGAGCCATGCGGCTTACAGCCCGGTGCAGCTATTCTGTGGATTTTTCTTCCACCGCTCGGGGCGCTCTAACCGGAATGACCGGAATACAATTCAATACAATACATTTTGCATTAACTGGATGTGACTGCAGGTGGAGGAGTTCAACAGGCGAGGGCGCCATTGACTAGGTTATTGCATTAGGTGGTGTAATGCTTTGATTTTATGTTTTCCTAGAGGTCCCTGAAGTGCACATGAATGCGATTTCCTAATGTTACGTCTGTTCTGTTGTTTCGATGTGAAATGCTATTGTTGATTTAGCACATCGTGTGCTAGATTGGCTGACTTTATTAACATACAACAAGACAGGTGCATATGTAGAATGTAGTAGAACAATAGATGGTGGAGTCTGGTTGACATTAGGTGACAAACTGGAGCGGCAGTCGGCAGTGAATTGAAGATAAGTACTCTTTATTTTCTCTTGGTTCTCTTCTGTTTTAATTAGCAACGCTGCTGAAGTGTTAAAAGGCACTGTTAGGAAAGAATCTGCTCAGATACATACATATACATTTACAGTTCATAATCGTTCTGTAAATGCAGTCAATATTTAAGTTTATTTCCAAAATGCTTATTTAAGTTTTTTTCCAAAATGTTCTAAAAATGGTGCAGCTTATATAATGATGCGGCTTATATCCTGGAAAATACGGTATGTATATTTGTAATTGTAATTCACCCAAAGAACACACACAAAATTACATTGCGATTTGCTTTGCAATTTTTTTATGTTCTTTTCTCATGTATTTTTCAACAATTAATCTTTATTACGACAAACATTATGAGATGTACTTTGTATTATACACTATAGGACCACAAAATAACATTTCTTATCCCTAGTTCTCCAATTAGAGCAACCATAAGCAGCTCAGATGTTCACCATTGTTCTGGACTCATTACTTAGCGATTATTTTGCTTCTGTTATCTCATTCACTCGATCGCCTGCCCTCAGGCTGCACACAGCGTACAAATGTGCTGTTACACATTGCTACCATTATAGACCAAAAATAATCTACTGTTGGGATTTTCATGGACTTAAATAAAAGCTTTTGACACTATAGATCAGGGGGGCCACCCACCCGTCCGGTCCTCAAGAGCCACAATCCAGCCTGTTCTAGGGTTATCCCTATGGCAACACACCTGATTCAAATGATCAGCTCGTGTGTTGCCGTAGAGATACACCTAAAACAGGCTGGATAGTGGCTCTTGAGGATCGGACTTGGCCACCCCTGCTATAGATCACAATATATTTATATGGTATAAGAGGTTTGGCATACAAATGGGTAAAAAGATAGCTAGATGAAATCAGTATGTGTTAAAGTTAAACAATGTAAAATCGAACTAGTTGAAGATAACTCACTGGGTTCCCTAATGGTCTGTGCTTGGTCCTAAAGTATTTATACTATGTATATCTGTTACACATCGACACATCGTTGATCAGGTTTTGAAATACGGTAGGCGCGTTGGTTAACCCGTACAGCATCACCAAATACTCAAAGTGCCCTATAGGGGCGTCTTGTTTGCAGTCTTCCATTCATCCTTCTCTGGGATCCTAACCAGGTAATAGGCACACCGAAGGTTGAGTTTCATTTTGTGGCTGACTGTAATGGGGCAAATGCAGAGTCTAACAAGGGAAATGGGTATTTGTTTGTCATGGTTATGTCGTTAAAGTCCCTGTAATCAACGCAAGGTCGCAGCGTTTTATCTTTTTTCTCGATGGAAAAATCCCGCACCCACGGGGGATGTGGAGGGACGAATCAATCCCGCCGCAAGGGAATTTGAGATATATTCACGCAATGCTTCTTGTTCCGGCTAAAAGACCTGTTAGAGTCTAGTATTGAGGAGTGGTGCATTTGGGACAAGATTAATTGCACAATCATGAGGTTGGTGGCGGGGCCGCACAGACTGAGCACTTTCCTTGCTGAAAATCCTCTTTAAATCATGGTAGTTGGTCGGTACATTCTCTGAACAAATAGATTCCGGAGATGCAATGCACAGTGGTGAATATCCTTTCCCCGCATGACAAAATGAGCTCCAATTATCAAGAGCTGGGCTTGTCCTAGTCAATGTCGGGGTTGTGTGATTTTAGCCATGTATACTCAAGCTGAATTGATTTGAGCCATTTTTATCTTCTCTCACCCACACACATCTTATATTCTAATTTGCTTCCTCGCTTGTCTTATCTTCTTGTTCATTTCTAAATGGTCTCCTTTTACCAACATCAACCCCATTCTTTCCCAACAGCATTCGATTGGAGCCGCACGAGCGGGCATTATAAAGAATCTCCGTTTGTCCACATGAGAGCCTTAACTCGAGCGGACCGGTAATATGTGTTACCTCCAATAGGAGACGCCCCTCAAGGTCCAAAACACGGTTAACCTCTTTTAATGGTTTGACTGAACAGCCTACCCAAAACGCAAGGGTCCACAAAACAGTCATCAGCACCCAAATCTCGACAATTTAAATTATTACAATCTTGGACATCCGCGCTTATCACAGGACAGCGATGATATACAACTTTAAACAAATTTAGCCACTAATAAATAAAAAACAAACAACACAACTACATTTAAATTTTATGTGCTTCCACCCCGTTTTTCCTAGGTGAATGGAATATTAAAGGGATGGTGGGGATGGCCATGTTTTCACTGACAAGTTCATTTCATATATTTTTTGATCGGGAGAATGAAAAGAGTTGTCATTTTCTATTTTATCAATAAATTTGGGAGAAATTAGGAAATAAGTAACTCCATGAATAACGGCCCTTGATAATGAGGACAATGGCCGCGCCCACTACCGTTCTATCCATGTTCGGCCGGAGTCACGGGAGGAACCGATTCCAAACGCTCCATTGGAAATCATTGTACTTTCATTGCTCATAACGTCCAAAAACGGCGATCAATTGGCACCCAAATTTATGTGGACATCCCTAATAATGCCCACTTCAACATATCAAAAGGATTAACCTCTCCGTGGCTGATTTATATGAGAATGAGGAAACGTGGAAGTGAGCAGAGCTACATAGATTTAGGCTGGGACGAGCGCACACTGCTTCTTTGCTTAAAAAAAAAAAAACAATGTTTCTTTGCTGATCACGTTTAGGATGGGCGAGGCATTAAACACCAGTTAGGATATTTACAGAGACTGAAGTGGGGTGGGAATGAGTAGACGTGCGCATTTATTTGGATGAGGAATGTGCAGTCAGCCTCGCTGGAACTTTTTGTTCGCTGAACATTGACGCTTGTTCAATGAGGGCTTACATCACTCTCTGGCGACTGCAAGCAGTGTCGGACAACGCACGCAACTGCTTGGTTGGCAACCCCGCGACATAAAGATCGACGCAGGCTGGACGCTGAGTAAGGAGCTAATGTTGTTGTGCTAACACCTTTGGTTGTAACGATTATTAAATTTAACGACTATTGTGCAGAACACTTTTACACTTTCACAGGTTGAAGTGGACAAGGGTAGTAATGTGCATTTATTTTACTACTTTACTTTTGTTGCCGATCGGTCGCCGTTTTAGACAACAGAACTGTCAAAGCATTTTAGTACTGATGCCATTTTTACATGCAAACCTATTATAGACGTAAGTGCCAATGTTAAAATCATCCCAGTGTCCCTTTAATGACGGGGATTATGCCCAAATGACTGTTGATGGGCAGAGGCGTTGCTTTGTGCATGTTAACAATAACAACTGTTGTTTTGCATCACAAAAGAGTGATACCATTCATGGTGAAAGCCATGCCTCTAATAAATTATTTATTATTATATATTTGTAGTTGGATTTTCACACCAACACTAGGCTAAAGTTGTCGTAGCTAGCCTATGTGCATGACCTGATGAAGCCTGTTCATCATCTAAGAAAACCAGAACAGTCCAGTTGGGATCAATCCAATGCTCTGAGAATGAAATGACCTGGATGAATATGATTTAAAAAATCGGCCCCAGGGGATGTGGGCGGCAAAGAAGTCTTTCGTCTGTGGAAGAAGGAGCTGCTAGATAGTGACGGCGAGCTAGCAGCCTCAAAAAAGAGAAAGTGTCATTCACAGAAGTGAACATCCAATATATACGAGAAAAGAGTAAGAGATTGCTCAATGATTTGCTAGCAAACACGTGTTATTTCTTCATATAAAAGTGAGTTTTCACTTATTTCTTTATTTTATGGTATTTATTTGTAACATGCATATGCATATGTTGGGAAAGATATCAGAGTGTGTCCAGGCGAGTGTGGAGTTATTTAGAAACTGCTCAAGATTCATCAGCATGTAAGCAAATCTATTACCGATGTACGGTATGTTGCAGTAATGTTTATGCATTTTGCCTTGTTTATGTCTGAGCCAGGGAACATGTGTTTGAGTCTAGTTGATCTGATTCAGCCTTTCCTTAGGACTTGCCTGGCATTGTGCTGCTTCCTGTCCAGGCAGACATTATCGGTGTGGGATCAACAAAAGCACAAAGGGCTTTCAGGCTGAAACTAAACACACACATGAGCAAGCTTGCTTTTTCCCAGGCCTGTTGGAGCCCTTGTCGTGTTATCTATCCAGCTATTTATCAGTCAATCTATCTTTTCAGAATTTACGGTATACTTAAAATGAGTTGATTTCAGCCATTTTTATCTCCTCTTACCCACACACATCTCATTTTCTAATTTGCTTCCTTGCATGTCTTATCTTCTTGTCCATTTCTAAATGGTCTCCTTTAACCAACATCAACCCTCTTCTTTCCCACCAGCACTCATTCTTTTTCAGTCATCATTATTCCGTCCTTGCATGTCTGAGACACAGGTGTCATACTCAATGCCCGAGGGCCGGATCCGTCCCGCCTCATAATTTTATGTGGCTCGCTAAAGAATTTTATGTGTATTGAGTAAAAGTTTCTTGCTAAAATACCAAAACTGCAAACTGACTTCACTTTTTAAAACATTGGGATATTGCAATAGTCCCTGGTGGTGTGGTGGTACACACGCCTGGGTTGTGTGCGGGCAGCGTGGGATCGATTCCCGCTCAGTGACAGGGTCTGTGTGTGCCCTGCGACTGGCTGGCGACCAGCTCGGGGTGTAGTCTGCCTTCGCCCATTGATGGCTGGGATAGGCTCCAGCAACTCCCCGCGACCCTGTATAGGATAAGCGGTTTGGATGATGACATGATATTGCAATAGTTTTGGAACCAATCACTCTGTGAAAATAAATGTAATACTATTTAAGCAAACAGTTTTGACTGGCCTCTGATTTCAAAATTAGTTATTCGTCAATTTGTTGTGTTTATGTACCGTAATATGAGGCAATCATACATTCATTTGAGTTCAGTCAAAATGGCCCTCCGACAGAAACCCTAACTACAATGAGGCCTGCAACAAACATTTGTTTGACACCACAGTATTAGGACAGAGTATGACTGTGTTGAGTAGATTTTGGTTTTGGTGTCCGGTTGTTTTTGGTGCCTCACACTTTAGAACCTCAAATCTCATACACTGAAAAGTTTTTAAAGCTTTACTTTTTATTTTGGTATTTAATGTTTATTCTTAAAGAAGCTCCATGCTCAGCAAGAAGTGCTTAGAAAAGAATGTCAAAGAAAAATGTACACAGATGATTCCATAAATGGACACAAATAGTTTTGGATGGCATTCGTATTTCAGTGAAATGTCAGTTGAAATTAATATGATCACCGTCCTGTCAGACCTTTTCTTTGCCATTGTCACTTTATATCCATGGACAACGGATGCATTTTGTAGACAACACACATGCACCCCCCCTCCCCCCAACACACACACACACACACACACACAAAGACACACCCTTTGTTTCCATCATCAAACTAAATTCCCACATTTGAGACAGTTATCTTAGTCCTTAATTGCAAGCCACCCTTCCGCTAAGCAAAGTCCCTCTTTTTGGTTCCCTTCGTCAGCCTGATCCCGCATGACTGTTTTGGGCCTTTGGGTGATACAATTCCTGCAGGGAAGTGGGGTTGAACAGATCTGACCCCTGAGCTAGAAAATCCTGACCACTCCTCTTTCACTTTACATGAAGCCCCACACCCACACACCTAAATTACATTGTCGTAACAGAAAGCAATGGGGAGCGGAGGGAGGGAAGTTGCTCAGGCTCAACCTCTTTGTTTTGAAATGGAGAAGGAAACGGGCAAGCCAAGGAAAATAAGGTCTTCTTGTTATTGCACTTTAATTTTGTTATTGCAATTCCTTCAGCTTTAGTTACTTTAGTGATGGAGGACTCACTATGGCACTGTGGAAACTGCAACTGGGTGGGAATTCACATGAGTAATAATCCAGGGAATGAGGGAGCGTGCTCACAGTTTTGTGTGGTAGACAAAAAGAGGCACATACGTGAACATAAGTGACTACATTTTGTAAAATGTAGCAAAAATGTAGTTTAATTAGTATGCTAGCGATCATCGTCATAATTTTCTTCTGACCCTAGGACACCTAGGGGCTAGCCATAAATGGCCCATGGGCTGCACTTTGGACACCCGAGACCCTTGTCATCCTCCATTGTTGTTTTCTTTAACTTTAATCTCACGCTAAAGAAAGCAGCAAACCAAGGCAGGGAGAGCCAGTAGAGAAAATGCTACAAAAGGACAAATGTTTTCTGTTTCCCAAATATTTCAGACATCCCAAGATTCTCTCACACACACTGTCACACACATTAACCCATGTTTCACTCTCATAGCAAATACATTCGTCCGTGTTCTCTGTGGCTCTAACTAATTCGTTTCCAGCCAACGTCTAAGCAGTGTTTTTCAAACTTTTTTGAGTCAAGGCACATTTATTTCATTGAAAAAAATCCCGCGGCACACCACCATCTGAAATTGTGAAAAAAAGCTTATTTTAACAATATCAAATATTCTTGTTTATATAAGCATTTTTAACATTGAAGAATGACGTTATATTATAACGTCTTGAATAGGAATTAAATAAACACAAAGAAAAAAGTATTTTATAATGTTTATATTATATTGATACTCAGTGTGAAACATGGGCCTGTTTGGATAAACATGCGTCACTAATTTGCTTGCCTCTAAACAAGACAATTAGCTACCTGCTGGTATGGAAGAGTACTACAATGTAGTAACTACCACATTTTCACGACCAAAAGGCGCACCGTATTAAAAGACGCTGCCTCAGTTATGGGTGCTATTTCTGTATTTTACACATACATAAGGCGCACCGCATTATTGGGCGCAGACATGGTAAAACATACGATAGCTTAAAACACACGGTAGCATGCATGCACGCTAAAACATATACTAGCAAGCATGCTAACGTATGTTTACAAAAAAAAAAGCAGGGGGAGCAAAACTGAGTTCAGTTGTTTTTTATTGAAACATTTAATAATGTACTCACATAATTGTCAGTGATTAACTGTCATCCACAAATACATCAAAATCCTCACCTTGGGTATCCGAAGCAAACAGCTGGGCAAGCTCTCCATTAAACACGCCAGGTTCGCTTTCGTCATTGTCCGAGTCAGTCTCGTTGCTGTGCGGCTCCTCAGAAACAATGCCGGCTTTTGCGAAAGCTCGCACAACAGTGCAAGCAGACACTTTAGCCCGAGTATCCACAATCCATTCACAAATTGTAGCGTAACTTGCCCGGCGCTGCCTCCCAGTTTTTGTGAAGCTGTGTTCGCCGTCCGTCATCCATCGCTCCCGCGCCAACTTTGAACGCCCTATTTATGATGATGTCCAGTGGTTGGTTAAACCTCCGGGAATAATGGCAAGCTCAGAGTTCATTTGCTTCACTTGGTTTTTCACAGCGGCTGTGAGATGGGCGTGCATGGAGTGACAGATTAACAGTGACGTGTGGAAAAAAAACATCCGGTCTCTTTGGCTAGGTTCACACCGCAGGTCTTAATGCTCAATTCAGATTTTTTTTTTTTAAATGTGATTTTTTGTGTAAGCGTTCATATTACATTTTAAATGCGACCTCAGTCTTGCCTGCTGTATGAACACATGCGTCACGAAAGTGATCTGCATGTGGGACAACGTCACTCCCGACGTGTTTGCGGAAGTAAATGTGGTCCAGCGTGTCGGGGTATTTATACAGTGAAGCGATTAGGTATGCAGTACAAATAAATACAGTATTTGGGGAAAATCACCCTCAGTCAGCCACTCTCTCATTTTCTCCTCGTTCATCCAGCTCTTTTGATTGGCCTGGATGGTGGCCGGAAACCTTTCTTCCGCTTGAAAATCACCATAGGTGGCAGTTTCTGTCCATTACCATGGCAACCAAGCACAACAGTAAAAGCCAACTTCATGTGATCTTGTGCGTATCGCTACCATGCTGGTCCCCTTCTTCTCCACAGTGTGGTTCATCGGGATGTCGAAAGTGAGCGCCACCTCGTCCATGTTGGTGATGTGGTTGGCCCGGATGCGTTTGTCGGCAATCTTTTTACTACAGTAGGAGCGGAAGATGACCAGTTTTTCCTTGTAATCCGCCGGAAGCGTCCTCTGTCACGCCCACCCTTCTCCCTTTAACGTCCGCATGGTGTCCTCACTCACATCCGCCTTTTCTCTATATAACCAGCGTGTTGACAGCAAATGCTCCCAGTTAGTCAAACAAAGTCACATAACATTCACAGATATTGTAACTCGGTACACACATAAGCCATTATAAGGCGCACTGTCCATTTTGGAGAAAATGTTAGACTTTTAAGTGCACCTTACAGTTGTGAAAATTAGGGGTGGGCAATACTGGGAATTTTGGTATCGATCCGATACCAAGTAAACACAGGGTAGTATCGGCCGATACCGATACGATACAGATACTTTCTGCTTGGAAACGTTGCTCTCACCGAGGCTTGCCCATCGAATTTTAACTTTTTATTTTCTACCAGGGATGGGAAAAGAGGTGGTGGGACTGCATCAATTTTTAATAATACTCTTTTCTAAAAGGAGATGGTTTTTAACAGCTATTTATCATTCGAACATCATGCATTTGTTTTTAGCAGTCCCCCTATTCTCTGCATTACAATTTATAGACCTCTCCATCACTACCCCTTTTATATTAAGACTTTTCAGAATTCTTATCCATTTTATATACTACGTATAACAGAATTTTAATAACCAGCGATTTTAATGTACACATTGATGATTTCTCGGACCTGCTGTCCAGAGAATTTTTAAACCTTTTAAACAGCATGGATTCTAAACAGCATGTCTCACAGCCGACTCACCGACCGACCCTGGATTTGGTCATAACCTATGGCCTGTCCGCTGGTGTGTCCTCTGTTGTTGACCTGGCTGTGTCAGACCATTACTGTGTGTATTTTAACATCGCTGGTTTTAACCAACTGGCAGGCCCGGTGAGAACCGTGAGGAAACGCTACCTATCTTTTTTCTAATTTTATCTTATTTTTAACTTTTTTAAGTGCACTCCTGCTGACATTTTACCTGCAATTTTATTGTTGACAATTTTAACCAGAATCTGAAATCAGCCTTGGACTCAGTAGCTCCACTTTTAATAAAAACGACAAAAACAAAGACTGTTCCCCCGTGGAGAAATAATTCAATCACATTTTCAAAAAGAAAATGCAGGAGTGCAGAAAGGAGGTGGAGAAAGAGTAAACTTACAGCACACCATGGAATATTATGTGAACAACTAAAATCCTACAATAAAACAGGCAAACGGGCAAGAATTTCCTATTTCTCAAACCTCATGACAGTTAATAAAAACAACCTTAGAATCCTCTTCTCCACCTTTGAACTTTTAACTAGCTCTGATCTTAACAAGTCCCCACAGAGACCAACA
This sequence comes from Filicampus tigris, assembly GCF_054856515.1. NCBI lineage: Eukaryota > Metazoa > Chordata > Actinopteri > Syngnathiformes > Syngnathidae > Filicampus > Filicampus tigris. The sequence continues at coordinate 1,789,434 of NC_141230.1, forward strand.
GACGCTCTCTGTGAGGACTTTGCAGACCACTTCAGAAGTAAAATCAATAACATAAGATCCAGTCTTTTAGCCCGTCACATCACAAGTTTCAGTAAACCTGGACAATCACATTTGCAAGAGGAAACACTGAATTATCCAGCAGAGAGCAAAGGAAAGTCAGAAGAGCATGGAGCAAAAGACGAGACCACCGGATGTCTCTCAAAAAACAGAGAGAAAAAACAAAAAACAGCTCCTCCGAGGATGTGGTCAGCCTCCAATCTTGTAGCAGTCAGTTGCTGTTGGATCGAAATAGCAACCTCCAATTCGGTCGTCATCACCTAATTCCCAAGCCTGGGAAAAGAGGGCAGAAAAAGAATAGAAGCGGCAGTAAAGAGGCCAAAATAAACAGTTCAACTAAATGCAGAATCATACAAATAAGTCTTAAGTCGTGTTTTAAACATTTCTACTGAGGTAATGCCTCTAATATCTGTGGGTAGGGCATTCCAAAGCATCGGTGCCTGAATAGAAAGTGCTCTAGAGCCTGCGAACTTCTTTTTGGCTCTCGGGATAACTAAAAGGCCAGCATGTTGTGACCGAAGGTTTCGGATCGGAACATATGGTATCACTAAGTCGTCAAGATAGGAAGGTGCTAAGCCGTGCAGTATTTTGTAGGTAAGTAGCAAAACCTTGAAATCGCATCTCAAGTGGACTGGGAGCCAATGCAATTGGCTAATATCGGAGTAATATTATCGAACTTTCTCGTCCTTGTCAAGAGTCTTGCTGCGGCATTTTGAACTAACTGCAGACTTTTAATACTAGACATGGGAAGACCAGAGAGCAAAATGTTACAATAATCGAGGCGAGACGTAACAAATGCGCCCCCATTGTTTACAGCCGGAATCAGCTGTTAGCACTCCGTGCTAACCCTGCGCCGGCTCCCGGGGCGAGACCCGATATCCCCGATGAGCAGAGGAGGATGAGACGGGGATCTCGTGCAGGGGTTAAACGCCGGGAAAGGAGGAGACGATACCATCCCGTCCTCACGTCTGTTATCATGGGGAATGTTAGATCTCTCCCCAACAAGATGGACGAGCTAGCGGCACTTACCCGGCATGAGAGGGACTTCCGGGAGGCTAGCCCGATGCTATTCACGGAGTCGTGGCTAACAGTGCTAACGCCCAACGCGGTCGTAGAATTGGACGGCTTCCAAATGATACGCGCGGACAGGACACTGGAGAGTGGTAAGAGGAAAGGAGGAGGGCTGGCTGTGTTTGTGGACGATAGATAGTGTACTCCTGGGCACATCACGATTAAGGAGCAGCTTTATTTTTTTTTTTTTAGCAGGGATATTGAGCTGCTAGCTGTTGGCGGAGGCCATTCTACATCCCGCGAGAGTTTAGTCATGTGATCGTGGTGACCGTCTCCGTCCCACCAGCTGCGAGCGGCGACACAGCCTGTGATGTCTTGACTGCAGCAGTGAGCAGGCTACTAACACAGCACCCAAATGCCCTGATACTCATCTCTGGTGACTTCAATCATGCCTCCCCTTCCTCCTCTCTGCCTTCATTCACACAGTATGTCACCTGCCCCACCAGAGATAATAAAACATCGACCTTTTCTATGCCAACACCTAGGAGGCATACACATCACTGCTCCTCCCCCCGCTGGGCAAAGCTGATCACGACCTGGTGGCTCTCCAGTCTGTGTACAAACCTCTGGTCCGCAGGCAGCCAGCTGGACCCGCACGGTTCAGAGATGGTCTGGAGAGGCCCAGGAGGCCTTAAAGGACTGCTTCAGAAGAACTGTGTGGGAAGTATTCAGTGATGCTCACGAGGAAGACATTAGTAGTCTAATGGACACTGTCACAGACTATATATATTTCTGCATGTAGAACACCATACGCACCAGGACAGTGAGGTGTTTCTCGGAAGACTGTGCAGCGCCAGCTGAGCAGGAGGATCAGAGAGGGGAAAAGGTCCTACAGGAAGAGGATGGAGGAGCAGCTGCTGCAGAATAATGCCAGGGGAGTCTGGAGGGGCCTGAAGACCATCTCAGGCCACGGACAACCCAAGACCTGGACTGAGGGGGACCTGCAGTGGGCAATTGAGCTGAACCTCTTTTTCATTAGGTTCGATCAGATGCCTGTCCCCACTCAGTCTCTCCTGCTGCAGCCTCCACCTACTCCTCCTGCTGGGTATGTCACCCCCTCCCCTCTTTTCTCCACAGTCCCCAGCTCCCAGCTACACCAGACAGCCACCACTCCCTCCCTCCCAGCCTTGGCCTTCACAACATCTCAGGTGAAGAACCAGCTGAAGAAGATGAAAACGAGGAAGGCAGCGGGTCCAGATGGCATCAGCCCCCAGCTCCTCAAATCCTGCGCAGACCAGCTGTGTGGAATTGTCCAGCACATGAGCTGAGCCTGAAGCTGGGCAGAGTCCCCCAGCTGTGGAAAACATCCTGCCTGGTCCCGGTGCCAAAGACCCCCCACCCGAAGGAGCTCAACAGCTTCAGACAAGTGGCGCTGACGTCTCACCTAATGAAGACCCTGGAGAGACTGGTCCATGTTCGCCTGCGCCCCCTGGTGAGCTCCTCAATGGACCCACTCCAGTTCGCATACCAGCCTGGCATCAGTGTGGATGATGCCATCATCTACTCCTCCACACTTCACCCTCCCACCTGGAGAAGGCGGGGAGCACTGTGAGAATCATGTTCTTTGATTTCTCCAGTGTTTTCAACACCATCCAGCCCACCCTATTGGGAGACAAGCTGGAGCGGGCGGGGGTGGCCCAACACCTCACCACATGGATCCAGGGCTACCTCACAAACCGGCCACAGTATGTGAGGACACAGGACTGTGTGTCTGACGTGCTCCTCTGTAGCATGGGGGCCCCACAGGGAACTGTCTTGGCTCCCTTCCTGTTCACCCTCTACACCTCGGACTTCAACTACAGCACCCCTACCTGTCACCTGCAAAAGTTCTCTGACGACTCTGCGATTGTCGGCCCCATCACAGGCGGAGATGATCGGGAGTACAGAGAACTTACTCAGGGTTTTGTGGACTGGTGCCAGCAGAACCACCTCCTGATCAATGCGGGGAAATCCAAAGAAATGGTGGTGGATTTCGGTAGGCGCCAGCACTCTTCACCTGCACCAGTGAATATCCGGGGACCAGATGTTGAGAGAGTCTCAACTTACAAGTACCTGGGTGTTCATCTGAACAATAAACTGGACTGGAGCGACAACACTGACGCCCTCTATAGGGAGAGTCAGAGCAGACTCTTCCTACTCAGGCGACTGAGGTCTTTTGGGGTTCAGGGGACACTCCTCCGGAACTTTTATGACTCGGTGGTTGCATCGGTCATTTTCCAGGGTGTGGTCACCTGGGCAGGCGGCGTCTCGGCCCAGGACAAGAAGCGGCTGGACAAACTGGTCAGGAGGGCCGGCTCTGTCCTGGGCTGCTCCCTGGACTGTGTGATGATGGCCAAGCTGTCATCAATGCTGGACAACCCGGCCCACCCCATCCAGGGCACCCTAACAGCACTCCACAGCTCTTTCAGTGACAGACTGTTACACCCTCGATATGCAAAGGAGAGATTCCGCCGCTCCTTCTTGCCTGCTGCTGTCAGACTCTTTAACAAGAACATTGTGTATTCTCTACAAACTGGCAGACATTAGTGCAATTGTGCAGTCCTGCACATGATCTTATATTGTGCAATATCCAACATTCCCCACTACTGTAATACCATGCAATACTCAACATTCCCCACTACTGTTAGTCTAGTTTTATTTTTATCCAATGCTGTTCCTTACATTTCACTGCAGCACTGCAACACTGTCACTTACTTAGAGTATTTTTCCTCTGTACTAAGTACAGGCTAAAATGAGTGTTCCTCATACTTTTCATGTAGATGTATGTTGGTGTGTGTATACATGTGTATATACACATAGTTACTGCGTATATTTACATAGGTTTGATCCTGAATGAGTGTTCCTCATACTTTTTATGTCGATGTATGTTGGTGTGTATATACACATAGTTACTGCGTATATTTACATAGGTTTGATCCTGAATGTTTGCCGTTAATGTTATACATTAATGGCTACATTATGCCGCCGTCCCTGTGTGACCTATATCTTTGCTGCTGTAACACTGAAAATTTCCCCACTGTGGGATCAATAAAGGCCTTCTTATCTTATCTTATCTTATATTCTTAATGTGCATGTGAAAAGACAGAGTTGGGTCGAATATAACACCAAGATTTTTTGTTGAATCACTTTGGGTAATACATTTATCAAGCCTCAGAGTGGTGTTCATAAATAGGTGCCGACGACGAGCAGGGCCTATAATCAACATGTTAGTTTTATTGGAGTTAAAAAGCAAAAAAATTGAGGGACATTGATTGTTTAATCTCGGCAAGGCACACCTCTAAATTACAGCAATTAGCCGGGTTTGTTATCTCGAGCGGCATATATACTTGGGTATCGTCAGCATAACAATGAGAACTAATGTTATATTTACGTGTAATATCACCAAGCGGAAGCATGTAGATGCTAAACAATAGGGGTCCTAGTACGGATCCCTGCGGGACTCCACATGTAACTTTACAAAACTCAGAAGTCGCATTGCCATGAATTACTTGGTGCATCCTTTCTGAGAGGTAAGAATTAAACCAAGAAAGTGCTGAGCCTGAGATACCAACACATCCTTCAAGACGTTCTAATAGTATGTTATGATCGATGGTGTCAAAAGCAGCACTAAGGTCAAGTAAGAGTAGTATTGATGAGGTGCCGGAGTCCATAGCTAAGAGAAGACCATTAGTCACTTCAGCAAGAGCTGTCTCAGTAGAGTGATGGGCTTTAAATCCTGACTGAAGAATTTCAAATCGATTACTAGTGGCCATATAGTCACTACGCTGTTGTGCTACAACTTTTTCGAGAATTTTTGCAATAAACGGGAGATTTGAAACCGGCCTATAATTACTGAGGTTCTCTGGATCAAGGTTTGGCCGCTTAAGCAGAGGTCGAATAACAGCGGTTTTAAAAGCTGCTGGTACAGTGAGTGATAAATTAATGATATTTAAGACGGAGGGTCCTAGAGTTGTAAACAATTCTTTGATGAGTTTACCAGGAAGCGGGATGAGCACGCAAGTTGTCTGTTTTGTCGCATCAATTAATTTTGCTAGGCTTTCAAGAGATACTATTTTAAAAAGAGATAGGGTTGTCAGACAGTTATCAGCCATAATACCCCTACTAGCATTAGTATTCGCGGAATTCAACAAGGTTTTAGGAGCGGTGACCTTAATCTTGTCCCGAATGCGCTCAATCTTCTGCGTAAAGAATTGCATGAAGTCATTTGGCTGTATGAGAGAAGCTATTGGAGGTCGGCAGCTGTTGCGTTAGCATTGCCACTGTATCAAATAAATATTTAGGATTGTTTTTATATAGAACAATTAATCTGGAAAAGTAATTAGTTTTGGCTAAGGCGAGTGCTTCTTTATATATTAGTAAACTATCACACCATGCCTGATAGAAGACCTCAAGTTTAGTCGCACGCCATTTGCGCTCTAGCTTCCTACATGATTGTTTAAGTGAGCGGGTTTCCTCAGCAAAACCACGGAGTAGGCCGTTTCGGAAGAGTTTTATGTCTTAATGGTGCAACGGAGTCAAGCGCATTTAATAGAGCAGTATTAAAATCATTTGTGAGATTGTCAATCAAAGCAAAATAAGCAGGTGCCAGGGGCAGTAGCTCAAGACAGCGTAGTTGAAGAACTAATGTTTCGGCTGCTAACGCTTTGATTGTGGTCAAGACGATGGTAATGAGCCCGCACTTCAAATTTTATAAAGTAATAGTCCGACATAACAGTAGTATACAGTAACACCATTACATTTGAGCATGCTAAACCTCGGGTTAATACCAAATCTAAAGTATTACCGTTTTATGCGTCACTTCGTCAATTATCTGTGTGAAATCAAAGCTATCAATTATTGTCTGAAACGTCGCTGTAAGTGGTTCTGACGGGAGATTCATATGAATGTTAAAGTCACCCATAATCACTATATTATCTGCATGAGTTACCAAATAAGCCAAAAACTAAGAACTCATCTAAAAATCCAGCATACAAGCCGGGGGGGACGGTAAATAACTGCGAGAAAAAAGGGCAATGAGGCTGTAGATCGCATGATGAGCACTTCAAATGTTTTAAAGGCGTCGCTAGAATGCGTGCTAAGTTTGACACCAGATTCATAAATAAGGGCTACACCCCCACCTTTCTTATGAGGGCACGCAACATGTGAACTAACGAAGTTTGCAGGCGAGGCCTCATTTAGGGGTAAAAAATTATCAGGTTTTAACCAGGTCTCGCAAAGGCAATCATGTTAAGTTTATGGTCTCTTATGAGGTCATTAACTAACAGGGCTTTCGAAGAGAGTGATCTAATATTTAACAAACCGAGTTTCCGTAAAATAGCTTTATCCGGATAATTGCCCATAATAGGATTCCTAATCATAATATTAATAAGATTGCTTTCCCTGGGTCCTGTATTATACCTCAAAGAACTATAAGCGCGGCGGAAGGGTACGGCTGTTGGAATAGGGTAGTTATTTATCGGCTCTCGAGTACTATTATTATCATATTGCACCACCTCATTAGAAACAATATCGCTATGTGATGCAGAATATGTGCTGTGTACGACTCTAATCTAAATAGAAAACTATGTGTGTTGTCAGAGTCTAGCATATAGCGCTAGTTAACACTATCCTTACAGACTCCATACCCGTTCTTACAGGCTCGCTAATCGCCTGTAGCCCGACCTGCACTGATGTGAACTGTCATGGAAGGCGCAAACAGTAATCTATATCTCTAGAAAGAGTGATGGCGCCTTCCCAGTTAAGGTGAAGGCCGTCCACCTTAAGCAGGTCGGGTCGGCCCCAGAAAGAAGGCCAATTATCTACAGTCCCTGCTCACTACAAAAGCTAGCTAGCCACCGGTTCAGCGAGAATAATCTGCTAAACCTCTCATCATTGCCTTTCGCAGGCAAGGGGCCAGAGACAATTATTTGATGCCGACTCATCTTTCTAGCGAGATCACAAGTCCTAGCTATGTTCTTCTTTGTAATCTCCGATTGCCTCATCCTAGTATCATTGGAGCCGACGTGTAGCACTATGTCGGAGTACCTAGTGTTGTTTGCCCTGTGCTGGTGTCTAGTCCTTTTGCGAGTCAGCGCCCTAAGATTAGCTTCAATGTCGGGTACGCTGGCCCCAGGAATACACATTACGGTGGCTGGATTTTTTAGCCTAATGTTACGGGAGTCACCTATTACTAAAGTGTGGGGGCCAGTAGACCGAGGTGGAATGGGACTAGCTAATGGGCTGAGTCTGTTATGCGTCTGAACAGGCTCACCACATTAGCAGGCCGCTTAGGGCTAATGCTAAACGGACTAGCAGGTTGGATACAACCCATACTAACAGTTGTGTCTGCCACATCTACGGTTACCACAGTATTCTGCTCTAGCTGACGGACACTAGCAGGGAAAGCCTTTCAATGAGACGAGTGCAAGTGAGGCACGAAGACATAGTTGCGTGAAGTCGCCCGGTGGATGAAGGCAGTTGAGCAGCTGAAGGGCAGCCGAGGAAGCCCGCCGGTGTCCGAGTTGTTGTGCGGCCAAGTCTGATGGAATCGGCGATCCGCTGCTTCCAAAAAATCTTCAGAGTAGTCTCAAAAAAAGAAGAAGAAACTCGTAGGATGCGGGGGGAAAAATTCTCGCTCGTTCGTCGTTCGTCTCTCCGGCGAATTTGCGGCGAGTCGGCGTGGCGCGTGTGATACGAGGTTGACCTGCCAAAGTTTTTCACAAGTTACTGTATTATACTGTACTCTTATTTCTATGCATGTTCAAAATACATTGTATTAAAAAAATAGCATTAGAGTTCAAATGGACATGAATTTGTGTTTGTGCTGCGGCCCGGTACAAATATTGATTAATGATGAATGTACATGTATACTTAAAAATTTTCCACATATTTTTTTGTTACAGCCTCATTCAATCAATGAATCAGTCATTCACATTTTATTTATATAGCACTTTTCATACATGAAATTACAGCTCAAAGTGCTGTGCAATAAAAACATCCAAAATACAACATAAATAGAAGACCCGCTCCCTCTCTTCCTCCTTCCCAACATACACAAAGACATATATCCACAAACACATCAGCACTCATACACACACACACACACCCCCCACACACACACACGCACACGCCCGCACACACATGCACACCCCCTGATAAACTGTATTAAAAAGACATGACAAGGCACAGAAAACCTATGAGGAAAGGGTGCACAAAATGTAATGAATTAATTTTTCCTCAAAATGCTACACACAACACCCCATAATGACAACGTAAAAAACGTTTTTAAAGTCTTTTGCAAATGTATTAAAAGTCAAAACTAAGAAATCACATATTAATAGGTATTCCCAGCCTTTGCCACGAAGCACAAAATTGAGCTTAGTGCATCATGTTTCAACTGATCATCCTTGAGAGGTTCCGATAGCTTAAAGGGACACTTGGATGATCTTAACATTGGCACTTATATAAAAGGTTTGCATGTAAAAATGACATCAGTAAGACATCAGCTTGCAGCCACGAGAGTGAAGCGGCATCAGAGTGAGGTAAGACCTCATTGAACACCGGGGGTGTCTTGAACGTACGCATCTGACTCCACAGCCGAGTGTGCATGGGCGCATTGGAACGCACCATTTCAGCTGTTACGTTCAAAATTGGACGCCGTGTTGTAAGTCGAAAAACTGGGGCCATTCTTCATCCAAATCCAATGTATACGTCTACTCATTCCCACTTCAGTCTCTGTAAATATCCTGACTGGTGTTAAATGCCTTGCTCGTCCTAACTGTGATCAGCAAAGAAGCAGTGTTTTTTTTTTTTTTTTTTTTTTTTTTAAACAAAGAAGCAGTGTGCGCTCATCCCAGCATAAATCTATGTAGCTCTGCTCACTTCCACATTTCCTCATTCTTGCATAAATCGGCCATGGAGAAGTTAAACCTTTTGATATGTTGAAGTGGGCATTAGTAGGGATGTCCACATACATTTTGGTGACAATTGATCACCGTTTTTGGACGTTGTGAGAGCCAATGCTTTGAAGCATTATCTCAATTCTGTCATCAATTTTCTCATCATAAAGTAGTACCTCAATTTCTGTCATCATATAGATTTAATGCACTTGCAGTAGTAGTAGCATAGCAGACAGTGTTTTAGTATGTGCTGGTAGTTATGGAAGCAAACAGCTTTTGACCGTGCACATAGTCTAAGTACATGTTATCCACCTGCTGATCTGAATGACATTGCTCACTTTGTTGGATTACAAAACCTTCAATACAAGAAGACAAAAAAGGAACTTGAGTCCGTGTGAGTAATTCAAAGAAATTCAAATCATGGATAAGAAGATGTGCTACTGGACAAGTCAGTACTACCTTCAACTATCAACATTGAAGCTAATGGTAAAACAAAATTTCTGCCATTGTAATAGTCAAAAGCTAGCTAGAAGAAAACGCTGCTAACTGTGAAGAAAAAAGGAACTGAAAAGGCTGAACATAACAAAATCCGATACAGAAGCGTATGAAACTAAAATAAATTAGCACGGAACATTGATGACCGCAATACGTCACGCTTTCTGCCTAACGTGGACCTATAGTGGACCAATCGTCACAAACAAACTCAAGAACGAGCCACGGTTGTTAACTGCTCAGAGTTCAAGACGCAATAAAGGAATCATGTCTGACAAATTTAATCAAAGCAAGTCTGAAGGAGGTGCAAAATCCCCTTCAAGCCGCAAGAGGGAGAAAAAATAAAAGACCTTACTGATGCACAGATAGAAAAGCTGAGACAGTTAACAAGGAAATCTTGTAAAATAAAAATAGAAATGCAAGATGAAGATGAAACCGTGACTGATATAAAGGTCATACAAAAGAAGCTAAAAGAATACAAAAAATTGTTTGATAAGATAAGATAAGATAAGATAAGATAAGATAAGAAGGTCTTTATTGATCCCACAGTGGGGAAATTGTCAGTGTTACAGCAGCAAAGATATAGGTCACACTGGGACGGCGGCATAATGTAGCCATTAATGTATAACATTAACGGCAAACATTCAGGATCAAACCTATGTAAATATACGCAGTAACATGTGTATATACACATGTATATACACACCAACATACATCTACATAAAAAGTATGAGGAACACTCATTTTAGACTGTACATAGTACAGAGGAAAAATTCTCTAAGTAAGTGACAGTGCTGCAGTGCTGTAGTGAAATGTAAGGAACAGCATTGGATAAAAATAAAACTAGACTAACAGTAGTGGGGAATGTTGAGTATTGCACGGTATTACAGTAATGGGGAATGTTGGGTATTGCACGATATGAGCTCAGGTGCAGGACTGCACAATTGCACTGATGTCCGCCAATTTGTAGAGACTACACAATGTTCTTGTTAAAGAGTCTGACAGCAGCAGGCAAGAAGGAGCGGCGGAATCTCTCCTTTGCACATCGAGGGTGTAGCAGTCTGTCACTGAAGGAGCTGTGGAGTGCTGTTAGGGTGCCCTGGATGGGGTGGGCCGGGTTGTCCAGCATTGATGACAGCTTGGCCATCATCACACATTCCAGGGAGCAGCCCAGGACAGAGCCCTCCTGACCAGTTTGTCCAGCCGCTTCTTGTCCTGGGCCGAGACGCCGCCTGCCCAGGTGACCACACTCTGGAAAATGACCGATGCAATCACCGAGTCATAAAAGTTCCTGAGGAGTGTCCCCTGAACCCCAAAAGACCTCAGTCGCCTGAGTAGGAAGAGTCTGCTCTGACTCTTCCTATAGAGGGCGTCTGTGTTGTCGCTCCAGTCCAGTTTATTGTTCAGATGAACACCCAGGTACTTGTAAGTTGAGATTTCCCCGCATTGATCAGGAGGTGGTTCTGCTGGCACCAGTCCACAAAACCCTGAGTAAGTTCTCTGTACTCCCGATCATCTCCGCCTGTGATGGGGCCGACAATCGCAGAGTCGTCAGAGAACTTCTGCAGGTGACAGGTAGGGGTGTTGTAGTTGAAGTCCGAGGTGTAGAGGGTGAACAGGAAGGGAGCCAAGACAGTTCCCTGTGGGGCCCCCGTGCTACAGAGGAGCACGTCAGACACACAGTCATGTGTCCTCACATACTGTGGCCGGTTTGTGAGGTAGTCCTGGATCCATGTGGTGAGGTGGTGGGCCACCCCCGCCCGCTCCAGCTTGTCTCCCAATAGGGTGGGCTGGATGGGGTTGAAAACACTGGAGAAATCAAAGAACATGATTCTCACAGTGCTCCCCGCCTTCTCCAGGTGGGAGGGTGAAGTGTGGAGGAGGTAGATGATGGCATCATCCACACTGATGCCAGGCTGGTATGCGAACTGGAGTGGGTCCATTGAGGAGCTCACCAGGGGGCGCAGGTGGACAAGGACCAGTTTCTCCAGGGTCTTCATCAGGTGAGACGTCAGCGCCACTGGTCTGAAGCTGTTGAGCTCCTTCGGGTGGGGGTCTTTGGCACCGGGACCAGGCAGGATGTTTTCCACAGCTGGGGGACTCTGCCCAGCTTCAGGCTCAGGTTGAACATGTGCTGGACAATTCCACACAGCTGGTCTGCACAGGATTTGAGGAGCTGGGGGCTGATGCCATCTGGACCTGCTGCCTTCCTCGCCTTCATCTTCTTCAGCTGGTTCTTCACCTGAGATGTTGTGAAGGCCAAGGCTGGGCAGGAGGGAGTGGTGGCTGTCTGGTGTAGCTGGGAGCTGGAGACTGTGGAGAAAAGGGGGGAGGGGGTGACAAACCCAGCAGGAGGAGTAGGTGGAGGCTGCAGCAGGAGAGACTGAGTGGGGGCAGGCATCTGATCGAACCTATTGAAAAAGAGGTTCAGCTCATTTGCCCACTGCAGGTCCCCCCCAGTCCGGGTCTTGGGTTGTCCGTGGCCTGAGATGGTCTTCAGGCCCCTCCAGACTACCCTGGCATTATTCTGCAGCAGCTGCTCCTCCATCCTCTTCCTGTAGGACCTTTTCCCCTCTCTGATCCTCCTCTTCAGCTGGCGCCGCACAGTCTTCCGCTCCTCTATGTTGCCAGACGCAAAAGCCCTCCTCTTCTCCTTCAGGAGAGCTTTTATGTCTGGTGTGGTCCAGGGTTTGTTGTTGGAGAAACACCTTACTGTCCTGGTGGGTATGGTGTTCTCCATGCAGAAATGTATATAGTCTGTAACAGTGTCCGTTAGACTACTAATGTCTTCCCTGTGAGCATCACTGAATACTTCCCACACAGTTGTGCTGAAGCAGTCCTTTAAGGCCTCCTCGGCCTCACCAGACCATCTCTGAACCGTGCGGGTCACAGCTGGCTGTCTCTGGTGTGGCAGGTGACATACTGTGTGAATGAAGGCAGAGAGGAGGAAGGGGAGGCAAGATTGAAGTCACCAGAGATGAGTATCAGGGCATATGGGTGCTGTGTTTGTAGCCTGCTCACTGCTGCAGTCAAGAAATTACAGGCTGTGTCGCCGCTGGCAGCGGTGGGGACATAGACGGTCACCGCGATCACATGACTAAACTCACGCGGGATGTAGAATGGCCTCATGCCAACAGCTAGCAGCTCAATATCCCTGCTGCAAAGTTGCTCCTTAATCGTGATGTGCCCAGGATTACACCATCTTCCGTTCACAAACACAGCCAGCCCTCCTCCTTTCCTCTTTCCACTCTCCAGCGTCCTGTCCGCGCGTATGATTTGGAAGTCGTCCAATTCTACGACCGCGTTCGGCGTTAGCGCTGTTAGCCACGACTCCGTGAATAGCATCAGGCTAGCCTCGCGGAAGTCCCTCTCATGCCGGGTAAGTGCCGCTAGCTCGTCCATCTTGTTGGGGAGAAATCTAACATTCCCCATGATAACAGACGGGAGGACGGGATGGTATCGTCTCCTCCTTTCCCGGTGTTTAACCCCCGCACAAGATCCCCTTCTCTTCCTCCTCAGCTCACGGGGATATCGGGTCTCGACCCGGGAGCCGGCGCAGGGTTAGCACTGAGTGCTAACAGCTGATTCCGGCTGTAAACAATGGGGGCGCGGCTCCGAGCCAAGTCACCGGAAACGATCGCGCAAAAAATAGCCACCAGTAGCAGCAAGAATACCGTAGTTTGGGTGTCCATTGCTACGCAAGTTTACCACTATCAACTATATGAAAAAGGTATGAGGTAGAGTTATAGTAAGGGACAAAAACACACGAAAAGGCTCACCGGTGAGCCGGAGCTGCTGTAGCGGGCTGCCACTCGCCGGAACCCTGACCCTTTGTTGAATACAATCAAATTAATTATGAATTCCATTCATATTTCAAACCTTGTGAAGTAAAGGAAGCAAGAAAGCTGGATTCAAAATAAGGAAACGAAAAAGTGTAGTGGAAACATGGATTCGGACTGCAAAATTTGATGATGAAGTGACGGCTGAAGATAGTGTGTCAAACAATGGTCTATCAAAAGCGACATCAAAGGCGATATCGACATCAAAATTATCAAATGTTTCTTCTGCTGCATCATCAGCACGAATAAAAGAACAAGCCGCATTGATAGCACAAGCAGAAGCTCTTAAAGAAAGATAAGCATTAGAAATAGAAGAACCACGTCTGAGAGCTAAACGGGAACAATTGGAAATCAGCGCATCTTTAGCTGCTTCCAAAGCAAAACTCAAGGTGTATCAAGAGTGTGAAGAGCATAGTAAAAGGTCTGTCGTAAGCATGCTTACCCACGCAAAAGATGAAGCATTAAGTGAACAGGCATGCAATCCACATATCGAGCCACAAAGAAAAACATCCACGTTTCATTATGAAAATAGCTTGGCCATGTCATCTGGTGCTTTCCCCAAGCAAAGAGATACAACTCAGATACCAAGATCCAAAATGGAACTAAATAATGACCAACAACCACAATATGAAAGTCCACAAAGTAAAGATAAAGCAGCAGATGTATATCAGCTCATGCAACGACAGACAGACCTTACTGAAATGCTCGTTAAGAAGCACGATCGGCCCTACCTACCACAAAAGGAAGTGCCAGTGTTCAGCGGAGAACTATTAGAGTTCCGATCATTTATAAGAGCCTTTAATTATACCATTGACGCTCGATCCAACAACTATACAGAAAAGCTGTATTTCTTAGAAGAGTACACCAGAGGTGCGCCTCGGGACCTTGTGAAGAGTTGTCAACATATAACTGCTGAGCGCGGTTTTGAAAGGGCGATGAAACTGCTTCATAACAAGTATGGAAACCCTTTGAAAATCGCCACAGCTCTAATAAGCAAGGCTTGCAAGTGGCCAGTAATAAAACCACAAGATGGGAATGCTTTAACTGATTTCTCAATGTTTCTGGTGAATTGTCTCAACGGCATGGAAGATGAAAATTATAAAGAAGAAATGGACAATCCAACAACGATGAAAACAATACTTGCCAAACTGCCATTCAAAATAAGAGAAAATTACCATGCATACGAGCTACAAGAACGCCGTAGTACCAGAGTCACGTTAATAGATTTAGTGAACTTCATTGAGCACGTCGCTAATGTCAAGTCTGAGCCTCTTTTTGGACACATCGACAGCACAACAGCTGAAAAGAAGGATAATAAGAAAACTTAAAAACAAAAAGACACAAATTGGAGAAGCAGCTTTGCAACCAATGCCAAATAAGTTAATGATGAACAAAGCCAGTCAAACAATGATGCGTCATCTTTCAACCGGGCCTTCACAAAGCCATGCGTTTTCTGTGAGAAAGGCCACACTATGGAAGAGTGTTGTAAACTGAGAGAAAAACACAAAGAAAGAGTGGAATTTCTGAAGAAAAATGGCTTTTGTTTTGGCTGCTTGGTGAAAGGTCACCTCTCTAAGGAGTGTAAGAAGAAAATGATGTGCAAACACTGCTCTCTAAAGCATCCTAGTGTACTACATTTTGTAAAGCAAGAAAAAAGAAAAGAGAATGCCAAAGACGTTGACTCTAAGGATGTCCAAAATTCTCGAGAAAATGTAGCCAGTGCAAACCCTCCCCAATACGAAGAGACACACATCTGCACTGGGTATTGTTCCTGTCAAAGTTAAGAATTAAAGAAGTAATAAAGTTGTGGAAGTGTATGCATTCATTGACTCAGGGAGCAGCGCAACGTTTTGTACAGAAACACTGGCAGAGCGGCTGAATGTCCAGGGAAGAAGGACGGAGCTAATTTTAAACACCATTACCGCAATGAAGCGAATGAAATCCTATATTATAACTGATTTGGAAATCAGTGATTGGAAGAGAATAACTTCATTGAACTATCCAAAGTGTTTACACAGAAGAGCATCCCTATTTCCACAAAGAATGTTCCACAACAAAAAGACATCGACAAATGGCCATATCTAAGCGAAGTCAGATTACTTCACATTAACGCCGAAGTAGAACTCCTTATTGGAACAAGAGAACCCAAATAACAGGAGCCATGGAAAGTAATCCATAGTCAGGATAACGGACCATATGCAGTAAAGACTGCAATTGGTTGGATTCTAAATGGATTTACAGCAGATAGAAATGAACATTCAGTTAATAGAATTGCTGTGGACAATGAGAACATAGAACAACTGCTTATTCAGCAATATAACCATGACTTTCCTGAGCGAAGTTCGACGACAAGCTAGAGATGTCACAAGAGGATCACCTTTTCATGGAATTCCTGTCAGGCTCTGCTTGTCACATGGATGGACATTATTACATACACTTACCGCTGAAGAAAACGAACATCCAAATGCCAAACAATCGAAATGTTGTATTGCAACGAGCACGCTATCAAAAAAATAAATTAAAGAAAGATCCTGTACTTCACGCTGAGTATACCAGCTTCATGAGATAAATGGTGAATGCTGGTTATGCAGTAAAAGTACTACAAAGACACCTGTGCCGTCAGGATGGCCGAGTATGGTACGTTCCTCATCATGGAGTACTCCACCCTCAGAAGAAAAAGCTTTGGGTCGTTTTTGACTGTGCAGCCGGCTATCAAGGAGTCTCATTGAACAGTGAGCTTCTACCAGGACCAGACTTAACGAACTCGCTTCTCGGAGTGTTGACTCGCTTCAGACAAGAAACAATCGCCATAATGGCGGACATCGAAAAGATGTACTAACAAGTGCGTGTTCCTGAAGAAGTCACCGATTTCATGCACTTCCTGTGGTGGCCTGAAGGAGATCTCAATCAGGATGTTGCTGAGTACATAATGACTGTATAACTCTTCGGTGCAACCTCTTCACAGAGTTGCACCACATTCGCTCTTCAAAAGGACAGCACATGAAAATCGGAGACAAGCTCAGCCTGAGGTTGTGGATACAGTCCTCAGAAACTTTTATGTAGACGACTGTTTAAAGTCAGTCGCCACCGAAGCTCAAGCCATCGACCTGAGAAAGGACCTAACAGCGTTGTGTGCCGACGGAGGTTTTCGCTTGACAAAAAAGTAATAGTCGTAAACTGCTTGCATCTGTTCCAGACAGCGAGAGAGCAAGTGGACTGAAATTCCTGTGGAAAGAGCCCTAGGAGCGTTATGGTGCATCGAATCAGATTCATGCAAATTCAGAATCAATGTAAAGGACAAACCCGTCACAAGATGAGGAATCCTCTCAGTTACAAGCTCGATCTATGATCCACTTGGTTTCATTGCTCAGTTGTCCTCCCAGTCAAGATGATCATGCAACAGCTGTGCAAGGAAGGGCTTTTGTGGGACGATGAAATTCTAGAACAGCTTATCACAAAAGTAGAACACGTGGCTACAAGAGCTTCATCAACTCTCAAATATGAAATTAGCCAGATGTGTACGACCAGTGGACTTCGGACCAATCAACAAAGCTCAACTTCATCACTTTTCTGATGCACCCGAAAATGGTTACGGAACAGCCTCGTACCTCAGACTAACTAACGAACATGAACGAGTCCACTGCGCATTCATGATGGGAAATCCCGTGTGGCCCCAACAAAGCAAACAACAATTCCACGTATGGAATTAACAGCAGCTGTTGTGTCTGTCAACAAAGACAAGATGTTAAGACGAGAGCTTCAAATGAATTTGTGTGATTCAACATTCTGGACTGACAGCACAACAGTGCTGAAATATATAGAGAATGAAGCCCTTTGTCTCAAGAACTTTGTAGCCAATCGTGTTGCTACTATCAGAGAATCTACAAAGCCGCACCAATGGTGGTATGTAGATACTACAGTAAACCCATCCGATTGTGCGTCTAGAGGGCTAAGTCCCACCAAGTTTCTTAACAACCCGAGCTGGTTTAATGGTCCAGCCTTTCTACGAGAACCAGAAAGCAAATGGCCGAGCAGACCTGACCAAACGAACAACGAAGAAGACGACAACGAAGTGAGACATGTACATCTCACGCATGCAGTCGAAGACAAAGACACAGTGAACAAACGGATTAATCAGTATTCAAGCTGGTACAGGTTGAAGCGGGCAGTCGCTCGGATTCTCAAAGTAAAGGACACATTGATACAGCACCGCAGAGAAACCAGAAGGGGTCTACGAACAGGGCCCAACCGCCGAACAAATGGCAATTGTAAATTGACTGTTGAATGTTGAAGGGTTTTATTATTAGTTTGTGAAGATATATAAATGTATGTTAACCATTTATTAATGATTCAAAGTTGTATTACAAATGAGTAGAAGTAGAGCTGTTTCAAGGTTGCAGTATCAGGGGAGCGGATGTATCAGAGGAACACAATGTGTGGGCGGTTTGATGGTACCAGGTGCCGCCAGTCAAAAACAGGGAGACAAAGGCAGGGTCCACAGTTTCTCTGAAGGCTCCGGCCTCTTGGAATGCAGATAACTTGGTGTTTTCAGGAGCTACAACCCAGCGAGTTGAGACGGCGGGGAAAAGAGAACCAATCAGCGTCTGAAGAAATATATTGCAGATACCATGTAACTAATGAAATGATAGTGGCTAGTGTTTTTGGTGTGTTTAATTTGCATATTGTTTTCTATAACTGTTCGGGGCAACTCGGGTGTGGTGTCGCTCTCTGATGGCCACAGGAGCGCACAGATCTGTATTGAGAGGGAACCGAGCCCCTGATACTGTATTAGCTTTTGCTGTTAGGAATAAAATCTCGGTGATTCGGCTGATTGGCTTTCTGGTCTTCTCTCTTACGGAACGAGCACGCATAATTGTTAGGTAAGGTGAACCTAAGGTTAATGTCGGTTCAAATAATAAATATATGGTAAATCATTTGGAGTCAGACAATTAGGGTAAGTATCGTGATTTAGACCTTAAACTAACAATGTCTAGAGAGAGCCGAAATGGAGATAATCAAATACATTCAACGTCAATGGTTCCCTGAAGAAATAATCATGCTGTTGAAGGGAAACAACCTAAAGAAGAGCAGTCATCTAATAAAGTTCGACCCAGTGATTCAGGATGGAGATCTGAGGGTTGGAGGACGTCTATGTGCATCTGCCATGCCAGATCATGTGAAGCATCCAATAATCATCCCAAAGAACTCACACATCACCACACTGATCCTGAGAGACATTCATAAAAAGATTGGTCACTGTGGACGGAACTACATGCTCTCAAAATTACGACAAAGGTATTGGATACCTTCAGCGAACTCAATGGTGAGGAGAATCTTATCAAAGTGCGTGGTCTGAAAAAAAGTAAAAGGCAAGGCCCTTCAACAAAAAAATGGCAAACCTTCCTCCAGATAGAATAGTCCCTGACAAACCCCCTTTCTCAAACCTAGGGGTGGACTATTTTGGCGCGTTCGACGTGAAACAGGGACGCAGCCGTGTAAAAAGATATGGAGTTCTCTTCACTTGTCTCACTACGCGGGCGGTGCATATCGAAGTTGCTCACTCTTTGGACACTGATTCATGTGTAAACGCAAACCGTCGTTTCCTGTGCAGAAGAGGACAAGTGGAAATTATGAGGTCAGACAATGGGACTAACCTCGTAGCAGCTGAACATGAATTAAAAGAGTCTCTTCAGCAATGGAATCAATCAAAGATCCAAGACGCACTTATGCAAAAAGGAATTCAATGGGTTTTTAACCCGCCTGCAGCTTCCCATTTCGGAGGAGTTTGGGAAAGACAAATACGTTCCATAAGAAAGGTGATGAGATCTCTGCTCAAGGGACAAATCCTCAAAGATGAGTGTCTGCAGACACTGATGTGTGAAGTGGAATACATACTGAATGATAGACCACTTACAACAACAACCAACGACCCCACAGATCTCGAAGCGTTAACACCAAATCATCTATTACTGATGACGAAGCAGCCGGTGATGCCACCCGGATTGTTCAGTAAAGAAGACATACATATACACGCAGGATATGGAGGCAGATTCAATATCTAGCGGATTTATTCTGGAAATGATGGGTGCGTGAGTACCTCCCGCTTTTACAAGACCGCCAAAAGTGGAATCAACTCAAGACAAACCTGTCTGCTGGAGATATTGTCATGATAATGGATGAATCTGCGCCCCGTGGATCATGGTTGATGGGAAGAGTCGATCGTGTCATCCCAGATGCACATGGACACGTAAGGCGCGTCATGGTCAAGACAAAGACAAACACCCTGGAAAGACCTGTCGACAAGTTATGTCTCATCTGTGAGGCGGACAGTTAAAGGATTTAATTTATTGTGTTAGATCGTACGGCACTGTATAATATCTGTTCTTAATTATTTGGCTCTTGTTTGCTTATTGAGTAATTGTAAGCCTGCTAGTCTTCCAATTAGGGGCCGGAAATGTGAGAGCCAATGCTTTGAAGTGTTATCTCAATTCTGTCATCAATTTTGTCATCATAAAGTAGTACCTCAATTTCTGTCATCATAAAGATGTCATGCACTTGCACTAGTAGTAGCATAGCAGACAGTGTTTCAGTATACAGTGTGCTGGTAGTTATGGAAGCAAACAGCTTTTGACCGTGCTCATAGTTCAAGTACATGTTATCCACCTGCTGTACTGAATGACATTGCTCACTTTGTTGGATTACAAAACCTTAAATACAGGAAGACAAAAAAGGAACTTTGAGTCTGGAGAGATATGAAAATGTCTGCGCACCGTTGCTCCTCATCCAACCTGATAGAGCTTGAGAGGTGCAAAGAGGAATGAGCAAATCTGCTTAATAGATAGGTTTGCCAAGCTTGTGGCATCATATTCAAAAATACTTCAGGCTGTAAATACTGCCAAAGGTACATCAAGAAAATATTTAGCCGCGACTGTGAATACTTATGTACATGTGATGTTTTAGTTTTTTGGTTTTAATAAGTTGGCAAAAAAACAAACACTCGCTCCACACTGTAACAGCCACAATGGCGGGGGCCGCGGGCGAGCGTGTGTGCAATCGTGGTGGTGGCGGTGGTCTTTAGAATTGAATGTGCTGACAAGATCACGATACGTGTTTATTTGAACAAATATAAGAACATAAGTAGTTAAAATTGACAAAAATACCAAAAGGGATGAATGGGTAAGTGTATGTGATATTGGAAAAAACACTTTACACTTAAAGGGGAAGTCAAAACAAATACTATATGTTCTTTCCAATAATGTTTTATGCACCACAGTCTAAAACACAGTGTTCTGATTCAAATTGTGATTGTGGAATATGAATTCAGCCCAAAAATCCATCTGTTTTTATCCATCTCTGGAGGGCTGCCATTTTGCTTTGTGCTGCCACTTGCTGTCGACTTAAAATGACATCACAGTGCCCAAGGGCTCAGTTAACTATATGGCGATAACGATAAGTTCAGCAGCAGGACCAAAGCCAAAGTCTGCAGGACGTTAATTCCCCTGTTCGAGAGGAAGAGGAGGAACCAAGCATAGTGGTGCCACATGAGCCCAATCTGCCCAACATACCTCATTGTATCGTGAGTGGATTGAATTGTTTAACTGTTTAACCAAGATGGTATTTAGCTGCCAACACAAACATGTCGGTTACTAGCCCCCACTAGAACCAAAAATTTGCTTTGTAACGCAATACGTTTCCAGTTTTTATTGCGTTATTTTGCTATAAAATAATTATTGCAAAATAACGCAATGTTATTTGAAGAGAAAATGAAAGACTTCCACTTCTTGGGTTGTACGGCGATGCTTGCAGCGATTTTTACACTTTAGAGATGTCACAGACAAGAACATACTTTGAATGCAAAGGGATAAGGTACGTTTCCAAATGTTAACAGTTAAAAAAAAAACTCAATTTCTATCCACCTTTTTCCTACACACAATTACATACCTTATCCTGGATTTGTGAGAGAAATCAACAATTACATTAACATCATGTTAAAAGTTTCATTTCCTTGAATGTCCTGTGGTGACCGTTTGTTGACCTCACCCACATAGTCTCCATATGCAGTAAAATGTGCCGTTCAAAGTGTGAAATAGGAAGCTGTCAGCAGAAGACGTTTAACCGCAGACTGTTGCAAAATGCAGATAAGAGGAAATAGCACTATTGTCATGTGTGTCTGTATCTTTGAATGCATCTTGCTTGTATTAATAAATGGAGCACGAGGGGGGCACGGAAGCTGACAGACTGGGGGAGCAACCACCTCGAGTGGCCTCCACTGTCCCGTGCGTAAGAAAAGTCAATTTTGGCTGGTCTGAGTTGCTTTTTACAGTCCTCTATTAGGCTTGTCTCGGTCTTCCGAGTGGAATTCCCTGGCAGGATTACACACACAAGAAAGGCTGGGTGTGTTTCTATCAGTCGTCTGTGAGTAAAATGGCATCCTTTGGCGTAATCCATGGCATTACATGTGTTGAACCACTAGAGGGCAGACTATGCCTGTGTAATGTGACTGTAGGAAACGCAGATAAAAAGTGTTGTGCAGGCAGTAAATAATGGTGGCTCTGTGATATCGCAGAAGAGAACAGTGGTCTTGCTTTTTAAAAGAACCCAACACGTCAGATGGTACTTAACCTGGTTAGAGATGATTAGAGGGATGGACAAAAACCCATTTCCATCCTTGCTTAGTCCTTCCTTTTTAAAAGACTCGTGTCCTCCGTCATCCACACAATGCCCATCTCTGGAAAAGACAGTAGCAACATGCAAGGTTTGAAGCTGAAAGATGAGAGAGACAACATCTACACGTTCCGTTTCATCTGTCTGACGCATCTAAGATAGCCTTGTGAACCTCAGCTAGCTAGGTTAACTTGACAGTTTAGCTCACCAATCGCTATGTCAAATACTTATTGTCGATTCTGCTTATATAGTAATTGAGAAGCCAATAAAGCAATAGATTAAACACCAAAGAGACAGTAATCTTGAAACTATACCATTTAGAAACAGAGATCATTATTCAAGCATAGACTTGATAGATAGGGTCCATACATAGTCCTTTTCTGGCATAAAGTTGATACATGAAGCGCTTTTCTGAGTGTGAGCGTTTCTGTCATATTTGATGTGGCAGCACCCCCATAAACTAATGCACATCACATTCACTCAACTTCAAAAAGTGACAACCGACAAAGTGCACAAAGTTACTGCCTTTCATTCACCCATTTACACACACTAACTAGATTTTGTTAACAGATTGGCACAGGAAACAAACAATGTGTATAGTTTTTAAACCTGATGATTATACATGTTTATGTCCTCAATCAGCGTATTTCAGTTTTTATCACCACATTAACAGTGTACCACTCATATACGATAGTATGAAAAAATAACATGCATTCTTCTAAATAATTTGTGTAGACATTCATTTTATAAATTAATTGTTTTTCATTTAATTTTTAGAGATGTAAATGCTAGAGATAAGGTAAATGTAAATGAGATAAGGTACTTTTTGTAGGATGATCAGTGAATAATTTCTTGTGTGTGACTGAGCAAGATTTTATGACTTGACTTACGACTTGCTTGAACTAAGTAATGACTTGACTTACGACTTGCTTGAAATTTGGTGGCAAATGGACTTGGCTTGTTTTTTTTTCTTCCCCATAGTGACTTGGGACTTGCTTGAGACTTGAAGGTTACAACTTGAGACTTATGTGTGACTTGCACAAAAGTGACTTACTCCCACCTCTGATAAATTATCACAAGCACTTGCTGATTTCAAAACAGATTCGCAGGCTGGAATAGCACCCCGAGCAGTGCATATATCAGAAGTTGTCCAGAATACCAGTCAGGGTGCAATTCGATCTTTTAGTGTAATTGCGACTGTCTCTTCATTTCAACAGTAAGGTGCTTTGTTGGAAGTATTTGGGTTTTTTGGTGGCCCTTTTGTAGAGGCAGCAATATCCCCTAATAAATTAAAGTCAATACACATTGGTCACTCCAGGCCAAACATGGATTACATAGTAAAACAAATGCTTTATCCCATGCCCATCACTATCAAAACAGCCATTAGCATTTCCGTTGTTCGTAATCACTGTCAGTGAGAAAACAGCGTGAAGGTCCTCTTGGCTGACTTTCCACACATTGTTACAAAATGGCTTTAGCAAGCCTTCTAGTCATGCTGAAAAATGGCATACGACACCCTATATGTGTTAGCTGGTGTGTGCACAAGCAGCTCATGCATACACAAAATCTCGAATAAAAAATGTTATATAAGCACAAATAAACACACGGAGACATTTTGTTGCAGTTATTCACACACTCTCGCTCTATCAGTGGATTCAGTGTCCTCCGGCGAATGGCATACATGGCAAAATCTCAGGGGAACATAATGCTAGGCAGTCAGAATCCAGAAAGAAAACAATTAAGTCATCAGGATTA
This sequence comes from Filicampus tigris, assembly GCF_054856515.1. NCBI lineage: Eukaryota > Metazoa > Chordata > Actinopteri > Syngnathiformes > Syngnathidae > Filicampus > Filicampus tigris. The sequence goes on from NC_141230.1 coordinate 1,813,189, forward strand.
CCTCCGTGGGCGAGGAAATGGAAATAACCATTAATGAGTTCAAGAAGGAAATTGCTTTCCAGCTAGAAAAACATGACATTCTAAAATACTGAGATTAAAATTACATTTGAAATTCTACATGATAACCGTATTTCAAAGATTTGAGGGGATTTTTGTACATTATTTCAAAGGATAATGGGTCAGAGGTTTACCAACACCCAGAAGCTTATGTAATTCATTTATACGGATTAATAATCAGGAGGGCACAAATCTTTTTAGTCTGACCTGTAAATACTGCAGACCAAATTGTTATTATTTTTTTAATGCAATTTTATTCTTTATGTTATTTTTAAAATTTGCAAGCACAGGTACAAATTTAAAACTAGTGCTGTTACATTAAAAGCACTACATGTTTGTAAAGCTTCTGTCATAATTGCTCAAAGTTTATTTATTTATTTATTTGGCCATCAGGCCATAATCACCGTGGATGGCTTTTTAAGGATGGATTTTTAAGTCATGGTGCAGATGAGAAGCAGTAATACTATTAGTAGTAGTAAAGATTTTCTGAGAATAATGGGTTTGGCTCTTTTAGGACAAAAGATGAATCAGTGAATTTGTTCTTGACCGAAAACTAATATTATCATAGTGACAGAACAGTGAGGCATAATCAGAATGTGATGTGTCAGGAGGGAACGTAGTGCCATCTGTGATAAATGCTGTGTTGTGCTGTATTGTGGCATGCTTCCCAGATAGCAAAAAGACGTTGAATCAACGTTGAAATATGGTCATGGCCTAATGTTGAATCAACGTTTGATGTCTGACGTTGAAATTAAGGTTGAAAGTGCTCGTTATGTGCAACATTGAAACAATGTTGAATCTTCAGTCTTCAACGTTGATTCAACATTTATTCAACCAGATCATTTCAACATTGAAACAATGTTGAATCATCAGTCTTCAACGTTGATTCAACATTTATTCAACTAGATCATTTCAACATTGAAAAAATGTTGAATCTTCAATCAGTCTTCAACATTGATTCTTTATCAACTAGATCATTTCAACATTGAAGCAATGTTGAATCTTTAATCAATCTTCAATGTTGATTCAACATTTATTCAACCAGATCATTTCAACATTGAAACAAAAGGTAGAATTGTTAATCAGTCTTCAACATTGCTTCCATATTTATTCAACTGCGCCATTATCAACATTGAAACAATGTACCGGTAGAATTGTCAACATAGAATCATTGGTGATTCATTTATAAATGCATTGAAATTACATACCAGTGACATGAATGCGGTTCAAACAGATGACAGGTACAACCCAAATGCCACTGAAGTTGGGACATTGTGTAAAATGTGAATAACAACAGAATACAATCATTTACAAATTATATTTAATTGAATTATTTCCTAAAAACAAATTTATCAATTTGAATATTACATATCTTGTCTTTGTAGTAGTCAATTAAAAATAGGTTGAACATTATTTGCAAATCATTGTATTCTGTTTTTATTTGTTTAACACAACGCACCAACTTCATTGGAATTGGGGTTGTATTACAATTAGTGAGCTTGATTTCACTGGTAGACAAGTTTAGTGCAACCCCTTCAGAACTAACAACAACCAAAAAAGTAAGTGTTTGGCATGAATGAGGTATGTTAAAAACATACAGATGAAGGTTGAATGTGCTGACATGGACCCTTTCGTATGATTTACTGCAAGTGGCTCTCAACCTTTTTATATCAAGACATTTTTCGGAGGACCCCACGCTTGCAACTGTCACATCTCAGCGTCCACATTTAGCATGCTGAACAGCAGGTTGAGACTGCTTTAATGCATTCTAACAAACAAACAAAAAGAAGAGACCATTCTAATTTTTACTATTTATTTAGTACAAATATTAACATATTTTCTGCCTCGACAAACAACTGCAAATAGTGGGCTTTCTGACAGTTATCATATACGTCTCAATTTCAAACAAAACAGTCGAAAGCATGTTAACATGAACACAACAAACAGGAAAGCACCTAATTAACTTTCCTTGATAAACCGCCACTCCTCTCTGGTGCATAACGTGGCCATTTCTTCACAGTCGCGCTGAATTGAAATTCCATCAACTTGCAGTCAAATTGCCGAACAGCCACTACAAAAAAAAGAAACTTGTTATAAACGTGTCTGTCCATCTATCTATCTAACTGAGAGAGAGAGAGAGAGAGAGAGAGAGAGAGAGAGAGAGAGAGAGAGAGAGAGAGAGAGAGAGAGAGAGAGAGAGAGACAGAGAGAGTGTGAGAGAGAGTCGTTTTTACTGTAACCTACTAGACTGTCACTCAGCCTTAAAGACCCAAGTGTGACATAAATTTATGGGTTGAAATTTGTGCCACAAGAAACTGAACCTGGCTAATGTAATTTGAATTTGAATAACGGAACTTGAATAATTGAATTGAACAACTGAATATGAATTACATACATTGAATTTTTTATTGTTTAATTTGAATATTTAATTTTAAAAAATGAATCTGAATTATACATTTTGAATTTCTCACAAAAATTCTATTCTGTATATTTTTCCATATTCAGTTTTACAAATTCAAATATTTTCCAGGCAGATGCCCTTTGCTTGACTTTTCATTCAGTTTCACGGGTAAAAATTTAAACTTTCAATTCTTGCTTTCAGTTCCATCCTGGCATTAGAGGATGAGCAATAGATTGCAGACCTCACAATAACGCCAGCATTGAACTCCATGCCTTAGGCATTAGTGATACCTAGTAGTAGAATCAGCGCACAGCATGTATCCATAGACAATGGGGGGCACTTCTGGCATCATGAGCATCTAGCTCATACATGTGTGATCCAACATACATCATGCTAACAACTTTCTCTTCCTCCAACTCATCAAACACATAGATTGCCTCAGATAAGTTTGATAAGTTTCTGACTGGCTTTGTACACTTATGTTGCGCACTGTGTTGTTGTCTTGAACTGATGTTACACATCCAGGTTGTCGCTCGTCAGGGCCACACTTCAGAAAAACTATGACTTTGTTGAATATACGAATAAGAATTTTTTTTTTTCATGGTTTATTTTTTTGTACGATGTTTAATGACTTTACTTAGATTTCATTTGGCATTTTCTGAAATTACTTCACGCTTGAGCTTTAAGAATGGATGAATCTCCCTCACCATGGAATGACTCATTTATCTATGTGGATTCTTTCATTTCATTGTGAAGAAAATGCATTCAATCTTGTTTAATTATGCAGTCAAACATAAAACACATAAATTAACTTCAGTATTTGCCAAATCTATCGCAAAGTAGTAAATCTAGTTTGTTGAGATGTTGGCTCACCAAACATGCAGTCTTGCAGTAGCATGTCTTTGAAGGCCCTCTTCTGTAATTTTTCCGCCTGGTTAAAGAGGCAGGCAAGACTGTTTATCATGGTGGAGGACAGCATTTGCCAGATCATGTGTGAGTTGGTCCCTCCGACTAATGCCAGGTGGGTAATCTAAACCGATAAGGGAGAAAGGGTCAGTGTGGAAGTGTAAAGTGTACCATGTCAAATGTATTGAATTGTAAGAACTTTTTATTTCATCTAAAGAGACAAGAAATGTGCTAACCAATTAAGTGAAATGAATTTATACATGCTAATTACCTTGAAGAAATGGATTATATTATATAAATATATGGATGATTTTCATTTAGATTTATGAATTAATTAGTTGAAATAATTTATATTTACTAAATAGCTGGAATATATTGATTAAGATTATTAGGTGAAATTAATTTGTACATAATCTTGAAAAAATTGATTTGTACTTTTAAAATATACAATATTTATGACACTGAGAATTAATTAAGATTACATTACATTAAATTATTTATATATATTCATACCACAATGAAAGTGAGTTTTATTTATCAGTACTAGCGTGAATATGTGGGATGAGATTACTTTAGATAGAATCCATCCATCCATCCATTATCTGTACCGCTTCTCCTCACAAGGGTCGCGGGGCGTGCTGGAGCCTATCCCAGCTGTCTTTGGGCAGTAGGCGGGGGACACCCTGAATTGGTTGCCAGCCAATCGCAGGGCACACAGAGACAAACATCCGCACTCACAATCACACCTAGGGGCAATTTAGACAGTCCAATCAACTTACCATGCATGTTTTTGGAATGTGGGAGGAAACCGGAGTACCCGGAGGAAACCCACGCAGGCACGGGGAGAACATGCAAACTCCACACAGGGAGGCCGGAGCCGGGATCGAACCCACGACCTCTGAACTGTGAGGCGGACGTGCTAACCAGTCGACCACCGTGCCGCCCTTAGATAGAATCATTTTATGGATAAAATTGAGGCTATCTTTCTCAATCTGTGAATAATAATGATTTGGATTCAATAACTAAAATATGGTGAATCAAGTTATGATTGGTACCACATGACCTATTTAATGTTATTGTCAATTTGTTAACATAATTTGTTCGTCAAATTAATTTAATATCATGCCTTCTTGTTTTAATATGTTACAGTCAGTTTACAAATTACATTCAACACAAGTAAAAAGCAATAGAAGTGCAGGTAATATCAAGTAAGGGGAGTAAATATATAATATATTGTAATTTAAGAAAAAGACAAGTGTGCATGTCTGCACTGTATGGCTTATGGCGTTGACTGGCCTCGATCGCCGTTCGCAATCCATCCGCATTAGTGAACCTTTGTCGACATGACCCTGCCCCGTCCCCCCCATTTCCAAAGATTTTAAAACATATAAGGGGTATATATATATATACATATTAGGTGGTCGACTGGTTAGCACGTCGGCCTCACAGTTCAGTGGTCGTGGGTTCAATCTCCCCGTGCCTGCCTGCGTGGGTTTCCCCGGGCACTCCGGTTTCCTCCCACATTCCAAAAACATGCGTGGTACGTTGATTGGATACTCTAAATTGTCCCTAGGTGTGGTTGTGAGTGCGGTTGTTTGTTTGTCTCTGTGTGCCCGCGATTGGCTGGCAAATAATTCAGGGTGTCCTCCGCCTACTGCCCGTAGACAGCTGCGATAGGCTCCAGCACGCCCGCGACCCTTGTGAGGAGAAGCAGTATAGATAATGGATGGATGGATGAAAACATGTAAAGTGAGGGTTTTCAGCCCGCTTGTGGCCACTATTCTCGCCACCGCTACGCTTCTCCTATGAATGCTGAGTCGACGACCGGATTATACTCGTGGACATTCATTCATCATCCGTAGCGGTTACTTGCTGATCCTCACTAGGGTCGCGGATGTGCTATACAGAATAATTTAAAACCCGATGTGCACTCCTTCTTAACTTTACTCACCTCTCAGAACAACGTTAACTTCCTCGTTCGTTAAAGTGTAAAAGAAGCGTCTTGTGGAGGTGGTTGAGAGGTGGAGGGGTACACTGACACACTAGTGTTAGCTAGAATGCTAGCGCTAGCTAATGCTAACGACGGCAACAAACAACAACCTCATTACAATTATTTAGTAACAAAGTTGACATAATAGGATTTTTAGGTGAAAATACAGTATAATGTCCTCAGGACCTACCAGTTTCTTGTCAGTTGTCTTCTTTTGTCACTCACAAAAACCACCAAACATCCCAACTGCTGCTAACTGGTAGCTGGAACTGGTTTGAAGAGCAAGTCATGTGAGCGGTGATTTAACGGCATCTTTTCATCAGAAATCCAACGTTGATAAAATGATGTTAAATCAACATTGAATTACCATCGATCTTCAACCGAAACCAAAACCAACCTTCTTAACCCAAATCCAACGTTGATTCAATGGCATCTTTTCATCAGAAATCCAACGTTGATAAAATGATGTTAAATCAATGTTGAATGACCATCAATCTTCAACCGAAAGTAAAACCAACCTTAACCCAAATCCAACATTGATTCAATGGCATCTTTTCATCAGAAATCCAACGTTGATAAAATTATGTTGAATCAACGTTGAATGACCATCAATCTTCAACCGAAACCAAAACCAACCTTCTTAACCCAAATCCAACGTTGATTCAACGGCATCTTTTCATCAGAAATCCAATGTTGATAAAATGATGTTGAATCAATGTTGATTGATCATCAATCTTCAACCGTAACCAAAAATCAATCTTCTTAACCCAAATTCAACGTTGATTCAACATCTTTTGCTATCTGGGTTGTGTGTGACGTGTGGGTGTGGTGTGCGCATGCATGAGGAAGAGGGCAGTAGAGAGTAGAGGTGTGTATACGCTGGTGTGATGAGCGAGGAGAGGTACGAGCGAGGGAATTAAGAAAGTATAAGAAGCCAGAGGAGAAAGTGTATCAAAATAAAGTGGGCTGCAGTGCAACCCTTGTCTCCCTGCGGCGTGTTATTGAGCTATTGAGCTCCGCTTTTCCGACGACGTGCGGTGGCCGAAACCACGGAGGCAACTCCGGCCTTGGAGAGGGATTAATATTGCATTTGCGGAATATGAGGTAAGCAGCAAAATTCACCCGTTTTTAGCCTTCTCAGGGGGCGTCCATTTTATCACCTGTTTTCTGAAGCTGAGCCATGGGTGGTCATTACCTGAGCCCTGAGCAGTTGTGATGTCATTTTCAGTCGACAGCAAGTGGCAAAATGGCCGCCCCCTGAGGTGTACAAAAATGGGTGGATTTTACCACTCAGCTCATATTCCACAGGTGCATTATTAATCAGAATGCTGTGTTTTGACTAGAAGTCCTGCATAGAACCTATTCTTGTAAAGAACATTTTTGAGTCTTGAGTCTTTGACTTACTCTTTCAATTATCTTCTTAACTAAATTATTCCATCACATTTGAATTTTGAAGGGCATTTAAACCGTTTTCATTTATTTTCTTCCAAGACTGTTACAGTGTTTAAATCAAGCACAGAAAACCACTATCTTAAACCAATAATCTTCATCTTGTCTTCTTATTCGTTAAGTGAGTTTCAAGTTTCTGTTGTTTGGACAATGACAATGATCTTACCGTGCTGACAGTTTCGGCTGTCACTGCAGCCTTTCTCGGAGCTGTCACTGCTTCCATGTGACGTGTCTAAAAAGAGCTGACCGGGTCGGGGGTACCTTCAAAATAAGGCTCCCTGACCTGATCAAGGCTGCGCTCCAACCCTCCGCCGCCGTTGGAGGATGATGTCCCAGGTGTGTGGGAGCATGTAGGCCCCCTCGCCCCTGCATTACTACACGGAAGATACGGACGCGTCGCCCTCCGCTGCCGGGAAAAACTGGAAAAGAAGCTTGGATGCCAGGAAAACCATTTGAGATTCAACCTCTGATGCAAAGAAGAAGAAATAACCCCATCAAGACGCCCATCCCAACAAAGAATGCAGAAAATATCACATATAACGCGAAGAGGGTACTTGTCAGAGAACGAATAGGGACCACAGCAAACAGAATAGATATCCTTAACACGGAAATTTAGGAACAATGCGACGTATTCAGATCACAATACACCCTGGACCACAACATGGAAGAAGCAATAAACACACATTTAAAACGAGTCTAAAAACAGGAATTCAACATCACAAAACAACGAAAAACTCATGGAAAGGAAAAACAAGACAAAACCATCACGCCACACGAATGAAAAATGGGTATGCAACTTGTCAAAACGCACACTCACAGACACAGAAAAAGCTATATTATCAAGAAGTTTAAACTATGCTATCACGCCCAGAAGAATTCCACACGAAGAATACATATTAGCAACAGAACTTGCATGCCATAAAATTCACGAACAGGGAAAAAGAGCTGACCTCCGCAACGCCATAGCATAACAAAAATAGAACAGCAGGCAATAATGTCACTAAAAACAGATGACTCCATCAGCATACTTCCAGCAGACAAAGGACGCACAACAGTAGTAATGGACGTGGACACATATCATAAACAAATGGAAACTATGCTACAAGACAACAACACATATGAAATTTTGAAGGAGGACCCCACAGAAGAAAAGAAGAACACGCTGAAAACACTACTCAAACCATTTCTGGAAACCAATAAAATAACACGGGAAAACTACAACCATTTAATACCCACCGCTAAAACATCACTCCCCAAATTTATGGAACCCCAAAAATACATAAAAAACACACACCACTCCGCCCAATAGTAGACAGCATAGGATCACCAACATACAATTTGTCAAAAGCTCTGGTAGAAATCATTGTTCCTCTCCTTGGAAAAAACGGAACATTATTGAACATCAGAACTCGCAACAACTGGCAAAAGAACTCCAAAACATAACAGTCAAAAAGGACGAAATATTCATATCACACAACGTAATTTCACTGTTCACAAAAACCCCAGTAGATGTCACACTACACATAGTTACAGAAAGACTAAAACAGGACAAAACACTCAAAGCACGCACCAACCTGATAGTCACCGACGCTTCATCATTATTACATTTCGTTGCCAAATCCACCTATTTTCAATATCGGTCAACAATCTATAAACAAAAAGAATGCTTTGCAATGGGAGACCCACTGTCCATGGTTATGAGCAGTTTTTTCATGGAGGACCTGGAAACAAAAAAACATTCAAACCACACCGCTGCAATACAAACCCACACTCTGGAAACGATACTGGGAGAACATACTGGAAATAACAAAAACGAGACACACACAAGAACTCACAAACCATCTCAACACCATGGACAACACCGGGAACATACAATTCACACATGAAGCACACCAGACCATATCGTTTTTAGACCTAAATATTCACCACAAGGAAGACGCAGTATAAAAATCACAATACACAGGAAACCCACACATACAGATCAATACCTCCTCTGGACATCAGAACATCCCACAGCACACAAACTCTCCGTAGTAAGAACCCTATACAACCGAACTAGCATCATAACAGACAATAATGACAGATTGGAGGAAGAAAACCACATACAGCACACACTCACACTCTGCCAATACCCCAGATGGGCCATCAACAAAGGAAAACAACAAGCCAGACAGAACCAACAGGGGAAAAAAGCAAGAAAAACAAAAACAAAACCAGCAATCAACAGTGAAAACAAGGACATTGAAGGATGGTCACCCCTATGAGGTTGTCATATCCCTGTGTGAAATAGCGTGTCTGCTCCAGACCCCAGGCCACAGCCAGGGCCTCTCCTTCAACGGCTGCATAGCGTTGCTCTGCCGGGGACAGGAAGCGTGAGCCTGCAAGGGTCATCCTCCAACCTCCTGGACAACAGTCGGGTATGCCCGAGGCACAGCTGCAATGCTGTTGGAGCAGAAAGTAGCCGATACCACGCCTGGACCAGTCGGGGCGGAGGCAGGTGCGCTTCTGCATGTCATAGATCTCCACGCCTTCACGGATGGCTTCAATAATAGCATGTTTGGACGTTCGGAAGGCCTCCTCCAGTTCTGGTGACCGTGAGAACTTACAGAGCGGGCTGAGGAATCATGTCTCGCAATTGGGCATAGTTGGCCACCTGGTTGACAAGGCCGAACCAGCTCCTGATATCTGTTGTAGATTCTGGTGCAGGGAAGTCCCGGATAGCATCCAAGTATTTAGGGAGTGGCTCGATGGTCTCGTCTGACACCCTGAAGCCAGCGAAATCAACATCCCTCTCTGCGAACTGGAACTTGTCCGGGTTCAACACAACGCCTGAACGGCCGACACGTGTCAAAATGTCAATGGTTCTCCACCAGTGCTGTTCAAGGTTGGTGTCGTAGTGGATAGTGTCATCCACGCATCGCTCCTTGCACTCATAGAGAAGACAGCGTCAAAATGGCGGTTGTATCCATCCCCCGATGAGAGAAAACCCTGAGGCGCCCTTGTATAGCGCCATCGGCCGAAGGGCGTGATAAAGGTGGTCAGATGACGATCAGACTCACGCAGAGGCCCACTGTGGTAGCCATTCCAGGCATCCGTGACAGTCTTCCAGGTGCCCTTCGGGATACGACGCGCAAGGTGGAACGGGGACTCATAGGAGAATGTCTCGCGCTGGCAGAACTTTTTGAGTATCGAGAGGCCCACAGTCCTGCGGGGGGAGCTGTCATGCTTCCGAGTGACCACCATATGATGGCACCAAGTCACAGGTTCACCGTGCGGTACACGTTCAATGACCCCAAGGGCCTCGTCGCAGAGATCATCGTGAACTCTCTGCTGCCAGTGTAGAGGCATGCTTTCGGCGTGGCTGTGGGATCGACATGTATCTCTACAGGTGGCCCGTCCATGCACAGCAACGCTCGATGAGGGCAGGTGTTGAACATGGACGAGGCATACCTCTGGAGTAGCCAGTCCTTCATCCGGCTGTTGTTTTCCAGCGTACAAGGGAAGGGCAGGGCTGCAGGGCGTGTCGGCGGGACCGTCCGCTGGGGACATGAGCACCAAGTCACTCTGATCCGTGCAGCCGCCATTGACAGACCTTATAGCAGAGACGGGCAGAGGACCGCCAGGCGTGTAAGGAGCGTCGGGCACACACACATCTCTGGGTCCCCCTCTGACGTCACCCAAAGGGAGGTTTTGGGGTAGGAGCCCAAGGTTGAGCAGGGAGTCATAAGAGAGATACATGGCCTGGACCGAGCTGCTGACGTACACCATGGAACGGCATGACAACACCGCCCCGCCACCGGAGGTAGCCGAGAGCCTGGCAAAAAAGGCCCCTTCGACAGATATGGGGGAGCTGTTAGCGGCCGACATGCTGAGGTGGACAGGGCGCAAGTCATCTCGTGAGAATCCGCAGGCAAGGAACTCCTCCAGGGACCAAAGGTCAGATTGCGCGCCTGTGTCTGCAATGGCGGATACCCTTGCTACATTGGATGGGCTCACGCCAGTAGGGCCATTGCTCAGTCCGACCAGCCTGTCAACGGAGATGGAGATAAGTGTTCGAGAATGGCCCCTCATCCTGGCTCGCCTCCATTCACCCTTCGAAAAGATGTGGTGTTCGAGCTTAATGGGCATGAGTCATACATCCCATTAATAAGGATATCACGGGTAATGTGGTCAGTGTAGTCCACCACATCGCCACACCTGCATACAGTAGTGTAGGCACATGTCTCTGCTTTGCAGCGCACCCTGGCCGTGAAGGCGTGGAAGGTCTCATCACGTTCCTGGCGTAACTGAAGAGCTCGGTGCGCAGTACACACATGGCAACCGGGATGACAGCTAGTGAACGCATGGCAGCAATGATATCAGGCAAAGTCCCTGAGGTGATGTCAGGAATGGCTTTCAGCAGGCTGTCACCAAGGTCAGGCCCAGCATATTGGAAGAGTTGGAAGGGGGCCTGTGCAGCCCCAATGCCCGAACCAGCGCGGAAGACTTCCCACCGAAGGAGGAACACGTTCCATTCCTCAATGGACACGCCAACGTCGATCTTCGGCCGGTCCAGTTTTGGACCCAGACCCTAGGCCTGGGCTGGCGCGGCCGCGACCTGTGGTGTACTCTGATGGACAAGTCCATGAATCGACAGCAGAGCAGCGACGAGGGCATCTGATACGTCATCTGTCTTGAAGGCGCAGCCAGGCAGAGGCCATTCAATGATGATTATTGGCTTCCTCATGAAGAATGACACTCCTCAATGTCAATATGAGTTTTTAATGACAAAGATGAGGAAACCCTGCATCAAGATAAATCAATAGTAAGGATGTGAAAAACAATATAAATCTACCAACATGACGACTGCAACAGATTAACAGTAAACCTCCTGCATTCAGCAGTAGTGGTCTAGCTGTCATCTAACTAACAGCAGGGTAACATACTCATCACAAAACGTAATTAAAATGATACACAGATATTGTGGGCATAAAGATGACACAGCAATAATATATGAGTGTCAAATAAACATCAGGCAAACAATTACAATAATCAAAGGAACGGCCCTCCAACATCGTACAACGCACGTCTGCTTTCATTTGTTGGGATCGTGACACTGAGCCAAATAACGGCAGCTGCTTCCATCTAGCACCGCAGACAAGACAATCAATCCGACACTGCCCCCTAGTGGAGGGTGAAACATCCTTCAGACATCATAACGCTTCTATACATCAGAGGAATCACAGAACCCATCATGAGAAAACACCAAATACACACTGCAATGAAACCACATCAGAAATTACGACAACAACTTGTGCACCCAAAAGATACCATAACACCCGACAAAAAATGCAACATCATTTACAAAATCCCATGCAAAACATGCAATAAAACATACATTGGAGAAACTGGTCGAACATTCAGTACACGTTAAAAAGAGCATCAAACAGAATGCGAAAAAGAAATTACACCAGAACCCAAAAACAAAAAGCCAAACAAGAGAACAAGAAATCAGCCATAACAGACCACTGCTGAAGGAACAACCATACCATGGACTGGGAGAAGGGCAGAATCATAACATCGAAAACCAATAAACTCAAAAGATCAACAGAGACGAGGGGGGCCTACATGCTCCCACACACCTGGGACACCATCCTCCAACGGCGGCGGAGGGTTGGAACGCAGCCGTGATCGGGTCGAGGAGCCGTATTTTGAAGGTTCCCCCGACCCGGTCAGCTCTTTTTAGGCACGTCACGTGGAAGCAGTGACAGCTCCGAGGAAGGCTGCAGTGACAGCCGAAACTGTCAGCACGGTTAGAGAGTTTTCTCTTCACAAAAATAGGAAGATCATTGTCATTGTCGAAACAAAAGAAACTTGAAACTCACTTAACGAATAAGTAGACCAGATGAACATTATTGGTTTAAGATAGTGGCTTTCTGTGCTTGTTTTAAACACTGTAAGAGTCTATCTTAAACGTTGTTCAATTTAACAACAATTTAATGAAATGTGCCTGTTTCACACGAAACAACAGTCACACAGAGAACGATACTTCAAACATTGTAGTCATATTTACAGTATTTTTAGTAATGTCTTTCAACAAGAGTAATCGTGACATCTCCACTCATCTGTATTGAGTGAGTGAAACGGTGGTCATCCAGCATGGTCCAAACCCATGCAACCCCAATCTCCCCACTTGAGAAGTGTATAGCGCCACTAACTGCTAGGCACACCTGCCAGCTGGCACCACTTGATTTTTATTTTCAACATAATTGAAAAATCACATAAAAAAAATAATAAAATAAAAAAAAAAATGTTTAAAACAATAACTAACAATAACAACAACACCCGGGGAGTCACATTTCTTTCACAATTCAGTTTCACTTCGTCTTCTTCCTTTTGTCAATCGCCATTTGTCAGTCCGGTTTTATACATTGTCCATTTTTCCCATCTTCAGTCTCCTTGAGTGCCCTGTAGTCTCATACCAAAAGTCAGTATCTCCATCATACGGATTTCCTCCACAATTGCCATCCATTGATCCTGATCAGGTGGTTCTACATTACACCATTTTCTAGTTATAGCTTTTTTACATGCCACTAATAATATTTTCACTAGATATTTATCCTCGTCATATATCATTCCTTCACCAAAATCATTCATGTATAAGATTTTACAGTCAAAACAGACATTATACCTTAAGATTTTTTGTATTGTACTGTATTGTACAGTATGTATTTTTTTCCAAAAAGGAGTTATTTTATGACATTTCCAGAAGATATGCACATGGTCTGCATTCAATTCAACACAATCCCTCCAACAATTGAGATTCGTTCTTGAATACCTATTCTTAATTTTGGGGGTTACAATAAACCTTATTAAAATTTTTCCATGAGAACTCTCTCCATGATTGTGAGCTTATGGTCGACTGATGTGCCCTCCACATTCTACACCATTGTTGTTCTCTGATTTCTGTCCCAAATTCAGATTGCCATTTCGTCTTTACATAATTAGTTGAATTCTTATTTGCCATCAATGCTTTACATAGTGCAGAAATAATTCTGAAAGAGTTACCCTTATAAGATTTAAGTAAAAGTTGAGGTACACCCCATATTTCTTGAGAGAGATCAAGTCTGATCTTCTTCCTATAATAATCCCTTGCTTGTGAATATCTGTAGAAGTCGTGATTGTCCAGAAGACCTTCTTCCTTCATGTCTTAGAAACTTTTCATTTCCCTTCTGTCCAACAAGGTGCACCAAGCTGTTATTCCCTTACATGTCCACGGTTCAAATTCCCTGTCATATTTGTTTGGTTTGAAAGTTTTATCATGTCACCCACTTCAACAGCTTTATATCCTCAATTTAATGGGTAACCCTCAAACTCTCTTTCGATACCTTTCCATTTAGCAGCATATTCTGTAGTACACCAGTATATTATATATCTGAATTGGGGAGTGAAGAAGTACTGCTTTAAATTTGGGAGAACCACACCTCCTTGTACTTTTGGTAATTGTAAAGTCGCTTATCTCACTCTTGGGTGTTTTCCACTCCAAATGAATCTAGATATTGCCCTATCCCAATGTATAAACTGTGTTTGTGGGACCTCAACTGGTAAGGATTGGAACATGTAGATCTGATCACCTCTATTCGTGAACTAAAGTCCATTGTTAAAGTAGACCATCTCAATATGTCCTTTTGAATTTCCCGATTAATAATATCATAATTTACTTTGTACAAATCAATTCGTTTTTTGGTGATGTGGAGCCCCTAATCGAAATGCATCTTGGTTCCTGTTGAATTGATTGTTTCTTGTATGAACCTCGATGGAGTGTAATATATCTTCAGTACCTGTGTTTTTGAAATATTAACCTTATATCCAGATATATGACCATATGTTTCACATAGATTCATTAGAGGGGGTAAAGAGTTCTCTGGTTGTCTGAGGTACGCAATAACATCTTCGGCATGAAGTCCAATCTTATTCTCTATGTTGTTTATTGTTACTCCTATAATTTCTTCACTCTGCCTTACTGCTTGCGCTGATGGTTCAATAAAAAGGGCGAACAAAGTGGGTGAGAGACAGCAACCCTGTCTAGTTGACCTTTGTAAATATATTCTGTCTGTGAGGTTGCCATTAATTTTAATTCTGGCTTTGGGTTGATGGTATAATGACATAATGACCTAATACATTGCACAGACTTACTATTGAAGCCAAATCTTTCCAATACTTTAAATAAAAAAAATCAAATTTACTGAGTCAACGGCCTTTTCCGCATCTACACTTACTAATAAGGTCTCCTGTTTGTCCTTTTGAGCTTGGTTTACTATATGTAGTGTCCTTCTAATGTTATCTTGTGCTTGTCGTTTTTTTATCAATCCTGTCTGGTCCTCGTCTATCAAGTCTGTTACAAATTTGTTTAGTCTTTCCGAGATAATAGATGTATACATTTTATAATCTACATTCAGTAATGAGATAGGTCTATAATTTCCGACGTATTCTTTATCTTTTCCAGGTTTTGGTATTATACAAATGATTGCTTCCTCCCATGATGGAGGTATTTTGTTTTCCTTAAGTTGAATGATGTCACAAGCAAAGGTGTTAATTCTTTGCTAAATGCTTTATCCCGTTCTGCACTATATCCATCATTCCCGGGGCTTTATCTATTCTTCAATTTCTTAATAGGATCTGACACCTCTTTTTCTGTAATTTCTGCTATTAATTTCTTATTTTGGGATGAGCCAATCGAAGGCAAGTCTACTGTTTTCAAAAATTCCTCCATCACACCTTCTCCCGCTGACAAAGGTTGCTCATACAACTTACTATCCATCCATCCATTATCTATACCGCTTCTTCTCACAAGGGTCGCGGGGCGTGCTGGAGCCTATCCCAGCTGTCTTCAGGCAGTAGGCGGGGGACACCCCGAATTGGTTGCCAGCCAATCGCAGGGCAACAACTTACTATAGTATTCCTTAATTACCTTCTCAATCTCCTCCGGAGAGTGAAGCAATTCCTGTGTACGTGGATCTCTTATTGTGTTGATACTATTAATACCTTTCTGTTTTCTTATGCGTCTCAATAATAATTTGGTGGCTCTCGGGCCTATTTCATAATAACTCTTTTTAACAAATTTACTCTTTTTTTCCACTTCTTCTGCCAATATTATGTTTATTTTGTTCTTTAGGCCTTTTATCCCCTCGTAAATAGTAGAGTCCTTTGAATCATAATTTTGTTCTTCTAGCAACCTTAATTTTCCAATGTATTCCCTGTATAATTCTAATTTAGTCTTTTTTATCCGAGCGGCCTCTGCAATTAGTTTTCCTCTAACAACCACCTTCATGGCATCCCCCAGTATCGTTGTATCCACCTCACCATTGTCATTTTCTGTCACATACTGTATGTGTCAATGTCCTTTCTAATCGCTAACTTCCTCAGTTCAGTATTGAATAAGCTTGTGTTGAATCTCCATACTGTATTTCGCTTCCTCTTGTTCAGACCTATTTTCAAAGTCAATGGATTGTGGTCTGATACTACTGCCGCACCGATATTACACTCCTCAACAAGATGGAAGTCGCCTACATTCATGAAAAAATAATCTACCCTTGAATACACTTTATGAGCAGCTAAAAAATGAGTATATTCCCTCTCTAGTGGGTGCATATGTCTCCACACATCCATCAGTCCCATCTCTTCCAATGACATATTAATATAGTGTGACAATGTTTTCGTATTTCTGTTTAGACTGTAGTATCACTTCTATGGCACAAAGTTACACTTATATCTCCCCTGCAAATCACGATCTCTTCTGATTCCACTGCAATGAGATCATATAGACATTTGAAAAAATACTTGTCACTTTCAGGGGGTGCATATACATTAACCAATGTGATTAATTCTTTAGCTACCTTCCCCCTCACTATGACAAACCTTCCCTCTTCATCTTTGATTTCCTTTTCACATTCAAAATGGATTGAGTTCACCATCAAAATTATTACTCCTCTCTTGCGGTTTTCCGAGTTTTTCATGTTCTAATTGGGGTAAACGAGTCTTTTGCAACATTATAATTTGTGCTTTTTCTTTTTTAAGATAAGATAAGAATGCCTTTATTGATCCAGTTTTGTCATAACCTTCCCTCTCTTTGCTGGCGTACTCAAGCCATTTACATTTAGCGATATTATCTTAATACTGTTATCCAATACTAACTTTTTGTTTAATCCTCAAATATGCTCCCCAACTGGAATGAACTATATAACAATGTAAACATAACATCACCTGAAAAGAAAAAAACAAAAACATAATCAGGCGGTGGGTCAAACCCTGGGGCTGTCTCCCAAATATCCCGGTGCCCCTAACACTACATGGAGAGGAAGTCCTCTGAGATGAGGGCCTCTCCCTAGGCCCAACACTGTACTGTCCATTAGGTCTAAACATCCCCTTCCTAGACCACCCAATTAACATCTCTCCCCCGAGTCGGTCGCATTTGCCCAAGACTATTAAATTCACAACTTAACATTAAATTACATTACATACCAAGAGTAAACAAATATTAAATGGATCTCTAGAGTCATTCCTTTCATCTTCTCTGTTATTAGTATCAGAAATGAACCATTTACCTGACCTGTGATTTTCCCACCCTTGTACCTCCAATACTATGTCCAACGAGTTTCATTTTCTTCTGAATTGTTGTAGCCTGTCCGTCATTCGCTGCACAGCCTCCATTCCTCCTTTCCCGCCACCGGCTCACCGCCACTCTGTTCCCTCCACTCCTCGTTCCAAAGCCGCATCCAATGTTGCTCCTTTGCGTTGTCTGTGTTCGTCCATCTTCGTCCGGGTTCGCCGTGTCGTATCCTCTTCTTTCCAAGTCTCTCGCCGCCTCTTTAGCGTCCTCGTACGTTTTCACGCCGTCCGGGCAGTGTGTCCGTATTTTGGCGAGCAGGGTCTGGAATCGAATTCGTTCCTGTTTCAATCTTCTCTTGATATTCATGTAAGTCTTTCGTTTCTGAAGGACTTTGCATGCATAATCATGGTCAAAGAAGACTTGTTTATTTCCTATTTTCACCGTCTTTGGTTTTCTTTGCACCATACTTTTTGCAAGATCATTTCTTTAGCGTCATAAGTGAGAAAGTTGGCGACTATAGATCGTGGAGTCGCCCCCGGGCCAGGCTTTTTCGTGAGTGCTCGATGACAGCACTGGCTATGTAGTTCCGTGTCATCAGGCAATTCGAGTGAAGTTTTGAGCAGCTGCGCCACATAGTCACCGATTGAATCCGAGTTTTTTTCCGCATCCTCCGGGACCCCGTAAATACTGCCTTCTAAATCGGTTACTTTCTCTTGAAGCCGGCGTGAGTGCTGCAACATCTCCTGAATCCGCCTGCCCTTCCTCCATTTCAGCAATACGTGCCTGTGCTGCTTCCATGTTTGCCGCTTGGGCCTGTATCTCTTTCCTGTCTTCGGACCATTTGCGGTCTATTTCTTCTCACATTGCGTTGATCTCCTTCTTCATCTCCCCTCGGAATGTGGCCAAGTCTCCATGGAATTCCCTTCTAAGTTCTTTTATTTCTTCTTTAATGGCGAAAAGCCCAGCTATGAGTTCCTCCGTGAAGTTTGCCACTTCCAAGCCCTTGCTAGCGTCTGCTTCCTCGCATACGCCTCCAACTCGTTCCGTCTCCATTTTGTGTTTATCCTCTTCTTTGTTCTTGCTCTTTTGTTTTCTTGATACCTTGTTCATCATTTAAAGCTTTTGGTTTTGGAGTTGTAACCCAGGCGACGCAGTGTAACCCAGGCGACGCAAGAAGTAATGTCATTCGGCGACGCATGCAGTAAATTCATTCGTGGTTGGTTGATTCCGGGTTCGATTGTCCAATTACGGTAATGCGTCGTGTGACGTCATGATGCGACGCGGCCGGTCATCACGTATTTAACGCGGAAGTCATTTAATTTTGCAAGTAGGAGTGGGAGGGAGTCGCCACAGGATCGAGCCACAGGTAATGAAATAACACTTTTGCCATAACCGCAACCTTTTTTATTGCTAACTCGAGCTACGTTTAAAACCACATTTTGGTGTGGATTTGTAGAAGCCCTCTACCGCGTCTGGCCAACGTGTTGTGTGTGTGTGCGAAGTGCTACATGTCAACAGGTGAGTGTATTGTTTGTTCTTTACCGAGCCAGCTGGATTCACTCAGTATTAGTGACAGACAACGATTGAAATTCTGCCTGATCTTCAAATATTAAAACATTTGCTATATTATATGTGGGGGAGCCACGGAAGGATTCGTGGGGTCAGCGGGGAATGCAAGTTGGACTTCTCGTCCAAATTTCCCTTAAGTAGATTTAACTATAGTCGACGAACCAGGATTATGCGCTGATTAAATTTATATTATTTATTGTATATTCTATCTATGCACTGTATATATCTATGTCCAACAATTGGTGTATTGTCACTTATGTGGTTTTTGGTAATACATATCTAAAGCAAAATCTCAGTCTCCTGTCCACTCTCTTCTTGAGCAAAACCTAGTAAATCTTCTGTTGACTAGCCTATTGATTGTCACATTGCAATTGTGCCCTGGTTCTTTCCTGAACCAGGTGCCACAGAGTAATGTGCATTGAGCGACTTTTCTCAACCGACTCGGAGGAGCTGGTCAACCGCACGTCCGCTCACTCCGCCATCTTGACCCCTCTCCCAGCCGGCACCACTCTTAAGGCAGGAATTTGACTCCATACTTGCACAGCGTAAGAAGACATCCACTATGCAGTCACCACACCAAGTAAGCATGAACGCAAGATAGAAACCAATGTTAGCAAATGTGCATTCAAAATTGCTGAGGTGTGATGAGATGTAAAGTTGGTATGTCAACGCAAACGCAATAGTGCTGTGTGCAGACTGAAGGCGTCTTTATACTCACTTGTTAAAAACAGCCCTGTGGGTAATCCATGGTAAACTTCACAAATAGTAAAAACAGACAGAGAAGAGAAGTAACAGAGAAGTTCTTGTGATTTGTCCAAAAATAACAGATTTTTTTTTAAGAACCGGAATCGAATCAAAGAACCGGAATCGTCCAAATTCAAACAATGCCCAATCCTACACATACGTGACATCGCACCCACGCCGCTGCCAAACTGGTTTGCTTCGCAGCAGCAACAAGCTGCGTGGTAGATCCTGTCCTCCGTGGCAACAAATAAATTGCCGGGTCGAGCTGGGGGAAACTACATCATCGCAACATGTGACATCACAGACCAATCATGAGAGAGAATGCACATGGTGTAATATAATGCAGCAACAACTTCTGACGTGTGCATGGCATATGTCGCAGACATGTCGTCGACATGTCGCGTAGCACTCTGCGTTGGTCACGTAATGCAATGTGGCAGTTGTCGCCCGTGCCGACGCAGGAGTATAAAGGATCCTTGAGACCAAGCCACGACAGCCGGATGTGATGTCGGCCAGCTCAGGGTACTGGAGTGAAGCGCCGACCTTGTTCCTATCTATTGCGTTAGAGAGGACCTACTGTGTATGTCAAACCTTTAACAAGATCAATGGGTAAAGATTTGTATGGCCTAGATCAGAAATGCATCATAAAAGCAGACAACAGAGATAAACGAATCAACTTAAGTCATCATTAACTTTATACTATTTATCAGAGGTACGAATTTTACTAAATTTTGCTGGTCCATCATTCGTCATCCGTCAGTGGCCAGGGTACCCGTCTGTCATTCGTCAATCCGTCGTTTTTCGTGATGAACTTAATTGCAATCGTCAGTCAATCAATCAGTTAAGTCCGTCCCCCCCAAAAAACGTCAGAATAACCGGCGTCCCTCAGTGACACTTTATTGACGCCGACCAGCCGACACTGGCACTGCTGTATGTAAATCAGTGGGAACCTCAGTGTGAGATTGACTGGAATGTCATTTCTCATCCTCATGACCTCACTCTTTTCTTAGCCCTCCACCATAATATCACTTCCTCCTTTTCGCAGAGTTATTTTAGACTACAATGATCTTCCTGTGACACTGACATAGAGGGACACAGACACCAAGTCCAACAAGGAGGAACAAGCTAAGGTAAAGCCTAATATAAGCCTGTTAAGGGTAATTTAAAAGTTCAAATACCAGACAAAGGTAATTCAAGATCATTCAAAGAAACTACAGCACCAGTCTTGCCTGATATTTTGGTTCTGTTAGTTAGTTAACAGAGATGCAAATCATACTTTTGTCTGTACTGTACATTAATGTGTACATGGATGGAAAACTCAATTCTTTTTACAGATTCAAGTTTAGATTACCCACAATGACCCTCAAAATGTGCTCTTTGATTTGTTTGAAGACTATAAATGCCCCATACTGTAGGTGTAAATGCTTGTTTGTCTATATGTGACCTACGATGGACTGGGAAATAGTTCAGTATACCTTGCTTCTCATCACAAGTCAGCATGCATAGTCTCCTGGTGCCGGGGGGAAAAACAAGCCAAGCTCCAAAAGAGGGCTGGCCAATTTATGGTAAAGTTTATCACCAAAAAATACTTAAATCACTACAGATTCTTTTCAGGGGGTGGATTTTAGAGTGAATTTTAGTGCTGACATATTTTTACATGCATACCAATTTTATATGTGTTATATAAGGGTTTTATAATGTTCGGCCCGTCCAAGTGTCACTTTAAAGTGATAGTCAATGGTTAAATGATAACACAGGTAGTTGCTTCAGTGAGAGCACACCAAAAATAGCATTATTTGCGATCCCTTCATTTTGACACGTCTATTATATGGCTGCTGGCTATGGGCCTCAATGGATGCGTATCTTGTGAAATATCTGTACATTTAGCACCACCTGGGCTTTGAACCTGTTAGCCACTGAACCAAAGGTTAAACCCCACAGGGGCCACTTACTACCCCACTGTTGTCTCTGTGACAAACCCTTTTCACATAGACCATCTAAGCACGTCTTTTCTTTCTTTTTCCTTTTTTTTTCAAATCAAATTCTGACTGAAAGGGGAAAATGGATAAATGGCAGCTCTACCGTTATGTCTCTGATGGGAAGATGGTGTGAAAGCAGTAATTTTGTTAGCTACTTTTGTTTTCTCCACTTTGCTTTTGAATGTTGTTAACTGTTGTGTTTTGCTTGTAGCTGTTGTCTTTGCTTGTGTGAACCACATTGAGTTGCCCTGTGTATGAAATGTGCTGTATAAATAAAACTGCCTTGCCTTACTGTGTATTGTCATCTACTGAAATACATACAAACTCTCACTTCTTAATTATTTCTCTGGCAGACTGAATTTGAGGTATTTTTTATTTTATTTTTGGTGGAATGAATACAGAAGCTAAATTGAGAAAGCAAAGGACACATCACATCCTAACCCTATCACAGCAATATTGAGCCACCGGTTGTTAAACTTTGATATAGTACATACACCAAAACAAGTCATGCAGACCTAAGGCTCGTTTGTGTTTTAAAATGTGAAAAGCTAAACATCTGCAGACCCCTCCAAATGCACGTTGATCAGAGGTCTTCATTGTGAGATGTCACTCCTTGGGGGAGCAATGGTGTTCAAAGTGGACCATAAAGGGAATGAAGTAAGATATTGCCTGAGGATAAGTAGTCAAGTAGGTTTATTGTAGTTTGTTTGTCCACTATTTGTAAACATTGCCACCGTCTTGTGGGAGCAATAAACAATTTCTACCTCTGGGCAACATGGGCTAGTTCTTTGACAATGCCATTCATGTACTTAATAGTAGAAACAAAAATGTAAGTGTATGCATAATGTCTGCCATCTCTGTCTTCTCTCATAGGAAGGTTTTAGACCAAAAACTGTGAAACAATAATTTTGGGGAAACACATGCTTAATGCTTAATTGAAATAGCTGTCTTGTTCTATTAAAGAATTGTATTAAATGGCAATGCTTAATCAGGAAACCTGAATAGTTACCTGCTAATTTCAAAATTATCTTTTTTGGCAAAGTTATGACAACGTTTGATAAGCAATCAAAGGTTTTCCATCTTATAAGAACATGACATCCTAAACATTTGGTTTTATAATGTGTTGGGAACCACAAAGGTGGTGAATTATACTGCACATGCTTTGGATAACAACTTTGATTGTGTTGCCATTTTTATGTATCTTGTTGACCATGTTGTACTTCTAGGGCAGGGGTGTCAGACTCATTTTTGTCGCGGGCTACATCATATTTATGGTTTCCTTCAGGGGACCATTATGACTAGGGATGGGTTACCGAGCCCCTGTACTAAACTGGCCCCAGGGCTGAATTTTTAACAACTGCTATATCGATATGCTCCACCCTTAAATACAATAATGCAGCTGTTACTGAAACCATGCTACTGAACACCAATTGATTGGCTAACCTTGTCTTGCTTTAGAAAGCAACTAAAAATGACAAACACAACGTTGCATTTTAAGGGCAAGCAAGGAAAGTATCTAATCTAAGCAATTTATGTAATCATATGGTACCATATGATATATCTGTATGTACAGTATTTATGTATATGCTGCAACTACGTATGATATAAGCTAAATACGGTATTAGCTAGATATGTGAATTTGTGCGTTGAACTTGCTGGCTCAATGCTGCAATTAGATGTAAGGCCGAATGAGCTGGCCAGGCCGGCCCGGGCAGGATCACGACTCCGTGAAGGGCGACTGCTGCCACCGCGGTGTCCCAGCGGCCGCCGCAGCTGTGGAGATCTGTGGGAAGGGCCCGCCCAGAGTCGCCACCGCTGCCCACGCTTGCCGGCCGGGACAAAGCGAGCCGAGGAGCTGAGTGTGAGTGGGGGCAAGCTAACGTGGTATTGCTACGCAGCTTCGGAGGCAGGAGCCCCAATGCGCGCACACACTTTTTTCTTTTTTTTTTTAATCGGTCGTACTTCGTTCGTAGCTCTTCCGCGCAGCTATGGAGGAATCGAAACTTAGCACCGACATTCTAAAATCTGAACGTTATGGGAGAACCAGAATGATGGAACCGCTTCCACTTGATTCCGGGTTTTCGGTGCCCAACCCTACCTCATACTTCTCTGATCTTCCATCCATCCATTATCTGTACCGCTTATCCTCACAAGGGTCGCGGGGCATGCTGGAGCCTATCCCAGCTGTCTTTGGGCAGTAGGCGGGGGACACCCTGAACTGGTTGCCAGCCAATCGCAGGGCACACAGAGACAAACATCCGCACTCACCTTCTCTGATCTTGTTTCTAAAATTCAATATGTTTGTCTAAGATACATTTTCACAATCAGAGGCGATGCATCTCGCCCCACTCACGCAGCGCAAACTGGCCTAATTTACATTGGGTTAGCTCTGTTGCTATGAACGTACCAGCTGAGCGTTTCACTCTAGGCATGACTAACCAATTTACACTCAATGCGAATGTTGCACTAATGTAAAAGTTTGGTTATTCTTGGTTTGAGTGGTTATGCCTGGAGACTGGAGAGGGAAAAAGGGATGATGTCACAAAGTCGCTGCTCAATGCACGGTGTCACAACTGCAATCATTCATACAAATGTCAGGGGGAAACACAAGCAAGCAAGTCATATGTCAGTTTTTGTTGATAATGGCGGCGCCATGTGGACAAAAGCAGTAGTGTTTTGACAAAAATCAACCACATTTCCCATGCGTGCCGTAGTGTTGTGAAATTCTGAGTCGTCCTTATATCGAAAGGAGGAAGTGAGTATGCCGTAAAAAACAATTCAGGACATTTATATCTTTTTGGTGTGCCAGGGTTGCCAGGGATCCCATCCTCTTCAAAGTTGCTTTGTGCCAGTAAAAACGATACAGACCCCCTCAGGGCATGAAGTCCCATTCAACTACTGTACTTGTAAGTCAATGTTTCATCAAAGGAGTTGTGAAAGAAAATTATTAAGGTTGATTTCTTGCCCAGTGCTGCTTTAAACAAATGTCTTGAAAATGTGCATCTCACCTCTCAGAAGTGCTTTTTGCAGCCCAACTTCATGTCCCAGCATTGTTACTCTGCAGGGGTTGGGGGATGAATTTGTCACTCTTTGAACAAAGAATTTGTGAAAAATGGTGACACTAGCGTGCTGTCCCATTTTTAATGATATAGCTTAACATTGTACTTAGTGTATAGTAAATCTTTGAAATCACACTTCAATCAATCCTACTGCGACTGATTCAGAAAGAAAATTACATATTGTATTTCAAAGTTGTGACTCTTCATGCAAACTAATTCATGTAGATAATGCAAGCTGAAGAACTGTACAAAGGCATGAAACACCTTCATAATATTTCATAGGTTTGTACTTAAGAATTCATAGACAGAAAGTTTCCTTATGTAATTGTTCTGTGGTCCACAAAGACAGCTGCAGTTCTTGTGACTGTCCTTTTGGTGTCACGGGTCCCTGGAATGTTGGCATTGCACGGTAGGGGTCCTCCCCCATCTTGGAGACAAAACAGAGTCCCTCAATCCTCTTTGGAGATGACGAAAGGAGTCTCCTTGTGTCTTATGAACTCTCGAATCTGAGAAACTCCACTTTGGCTACACTGACCTAAATAAAATGTCAAGTAATATAAGTCTTACATGATGGACCTTGCCTAAATGTTTCATATTTCATATCGAGTTCCATATGATTCCTAGACTTTCTGCATCACAAATGGATCTATTCTATGAATTTTACTCACATTTTCAGACAATGTTACTTCCTTTGTTGCTCTCTCAACTCATGTCCTGGTTCCCATAGTTCAATATGGTCAGAGGAGTGATTCATTAGTCCATTATTGTTGTTGTTATGATAATTATTATAATCCACTAATGATATCATTAAGTGAATGAGCCCAGCTCCTGTTTCATGGTGAGAATTTATTCATTCTTCATGTAAACAGCCAGGAGCTTCAGAATGCATTTCAGATTACTGGTAATTGACAAACTAGTTGGTAGGAGCATGGGACCTTTTGCTGCTGGGCAGGAGCTAACTAATTGTTACTACCAGCAGTGATGACGACTTACTTTCTTGAAAAACTTTCTTTAGTCCATCCTTCTCATTTTTTATTCTCTTTCCTGATTTCAATCGCCGTGTCTGCTAAGGCAAGCCATAGTGTTTAGGGACCAGTGCAAGCAAGGTCACAAGGAAATCATGGACTGGGAATACAGTAATAAGGACATTCTCTATTCGATCAAGTGGAAGGGATTGGACAACGAAACCCAACAAGGACTCTTCACCTTACACCAGGGATATTCACCTGGCGGCCTGGGGGCCAGGTCAGTCCCGCCAAGCATGTTGGTCCAGCCCGCGGAAGATTGCCAAAAGGAAAAAACACAGGTAACAACATCACACCAGTAAGTAATTACAGTGTTTATCATTGATGCATTTGCCATTTCTTCATTAAAAACAAAAGCTGAATGATGGTACAATCCCTTTTAGTTTGGCATCTCTGGCTATGGACTTGTCTGGATGTCTGGATTAGTGGCCACTTCTCCACATGGGCTTCAGTGAGCAGGAAACACGGAACTGGGCGTTGATCCTTGTAGCAGGGATGGACAGGCCATTTATATTGTTTTTTTCCCAGAGACTGCTATATTTATATCTATTGTTTTAACAAGGAACAAACTTGTGACTTTGTGCGCGTGTGTGCGTTTGTGTGTGTGTATGTGTGTGCGTGCGCACGCATGTATGTGTGCATGTACTTGTTTGTATGCTTTGCTGGCTTGCCAGTTGGATTTAGTCCAGTGATGAAAATAACATCCATCCATTTTCTATACCGCTTATCCTGATTAGGTCATTGGTGGGCCACAGCCCATACCAGCTGACTTTAGAGTCAGAGCAAGACTCAGACGGGTCGCCAATTGCAGGGTGCATATAGACAAACAACTACTCACACTAAAGTGAATGTAAAAAGTGAAAGTAAATTTGGAGTCTTCTCTTCTTACATGCATGTTTTTGGAAGGATGCTGGATTGCCCAGAGAAAATATATACAAGCAGAGAGGGAACGTACAACCTCCACACAGTAATGTCCGGTTTCGAATCCTCAACTTCTGAGGCAGATGTTTTAACCACTCTTGCATAATGCTGTCCAAAAGACAACATATTTACAAAAAGATGACAGTAACAGTTGTCAATGAAAACTGTGACCAGTTGTCAGTGTGAGTGACTGATCCACAGGAGAAACAACTATTCACGCTCATATACATACATACACCCCCCCCCCCCCCGCCCCCCCACACACACACCTATATATGTATAAATATATATAATAATATCGTATCGCGATGTATCGTGATACTTTCGATACCTTATGTTATGTTATGCACACTCTCAAACATACTTTTCGAGCAGTTGAGGTCCTTAAAGTTGAGCTTTGTGAATGGAGTTTGATTTATTGCACTCCTGTGTATCAGGAACAGTTACTGGAACAATTTACGCACTTTTCAATCATGACACTCGAATAAATGTCAAATGGCACTTAAGTTAAAACTTTGGAAACACATGCCTCCATTTTTTTTAATATATATATTTTCATAATGT
Organism: Filicampus tigris; assembly: GCF_054856515.1. Taxonomy (NCBI): domain Eukaryota; kingdom Metazoa; phylum Chordata; class Actinopteri; order Syngnathiformes; family Syngnathidae; genus Filicampus; species Filicampus tigris. Next base: position 1,840,441 of record NC_141230.1, read on the forward strand.
TTGAGTATCGCAATACGTATCGGATCGGAACCCAAGTCACGGTTTGGTACGTACCTCGGTATGGGGTCACGGTTCGGTACGGGTTCGGTACAGCAATAAGTCTCAATGCATTAGACTATAGGTTGTTTTTAAAAAAAAAAATAGTTTTAACAAAGAGCAAGCTACAATTCAATTTACTAAAAACATTCCCTGTTATAAAAGCACAAAATACAATAAAAACTTGCGCATTAGGGTTTTTCATAAATAATAATAATAATAATGACAACAAAGATTAAACACAGGAAAACAGCCTTTCTTGTATGGATAGAATGAGGTTGCAGATAAAGTCAGGTAGCACTTGCCAACTAGTAACTTTAACTTCATTATAAGAGAAGCAGAGAACAGCTCATGCTCCACCACGGCTCTTGTGCGATTGTATATGACAGGGACCATGGTCTTGCTAATATGCGCCCGGGATGGAACATTGTAACGGGGCTCCAGCATGTTTAATAAACGTTTGAAGCCCGGCTCCTAGACTAAAGCATATGGGCGCATAGATGTTGCTATGTATATGCCGATTGCTTCAGTAATTACTAATATATATATTTGTCTCCAGGCTGCTTAAAAGTAGCGGGGATAAGTTGTTGGTGTTTCTTTTTTCCATCCCCGGTAACTGTATCGGGTAATGCTGTCTTAAGGCCCTGATACACCAAAAAGACGCTGGCGAACAGTGACAGACGCTTACCCTCTGTGGCGTCCAGCCGGCTGTCGGCACGTCACGCTGGAGGAACACACCGCAACAACAGACAGCGACGCTGACCATTAAAGTACCTTCTGCGCATGCATAAGATGTAATACCCTTCCATACCATCAGCGGCGGTAGTCACCATTTCTCATGGTTAGAAAACTCCAACCGGAAAGCTGTTGCCCGGGGGCGGATTATAAAAACGTAAACAATGCATTCAGCTCTATTCTTCGCTCACGTTGAACTCCCACGCGAAGTAAACCATCACGTTCTTGACTCGGTATTGTGAAATACTTACATTGTCAACCCTCACTCTTGTACTTGTAAGAAGATTAAGGCAGCGGAGGCGTGCTCACTGTTTTTCCGCATTTGTCACTTCCCGTTGGTGCTCCGTGCGCTGATTTGCTAGCTAACAACCAATCAGAGTGACCAAATGTCATGACTGGCGACGCCGATTCAATATACGTAAACGCCTCCAAGACGCTTACAGACGGGTTACGACACTACGACGGTGGCCACTACACCAAACAGACGGCGCATTCAGACGCCACAACGCTTCACGACCTCCGATGTCGGTTTGGTGTATCAGGGCCTTTACATGTGTTAGCATGTTTGAAGTGTTACCTGCAACATACCTCACGGAGGTCGAACAACGCCGACACACAGTTCTTGTTCGCTCCACTGCTCGTACTCCATCGCCGTCGTACTCAAATCGGAAACCGAAATGCTCCCAAACGACTGATTTGTAAAGGTGCAGACGGCTCCTCTCGCGCCACGTTTTCTCCCGCACTCTGCATTTTTCTTCTACATTTGTTTTGATCTATTTTTTCTTCGAACAACAAACGTGGCGGTCGCTTGATCTCAGGCGTTGACTTTTTTTTTCCATCAGAAGTATTGGTCGTATGACTGCGTTTTTTTTTTTTTGTCAATCCAATAAAAAAGAAAAACATTTTATTCATAGTCATTGAAACCTTAAAACAATGATGGAATTGTTTTTTTTTTTTTAATTACGTCCTGTAGATGGCGTACTCCTGTACGAATGCATTCCTGCATTCCTGTACAAATGCATTCAAAAATTCCCGTTTTTTTGGGGGTCACCCTGTATATGGGTCAACGAAGCCTTCAAAACTGATTCATTAACAAATGTGGCTTGAGCGTGTCATACTTGGTGGCTGACCGCATTGCTAAGGCTAAAAAGTCATTCAATATTGCTGGGGGAAAAAAACAACAGTGGATTTGTGTTTATTGTTGTAGCACTGCACTCCTTCAAGCCAGTACCGCCAAATATAATGTCAATTTTGACAGGTGGGTCACGCCATCATTGAATATCAGCTGATAAAGATGAGCCGCACACCATTATGTGACACTTTGAAGAAGGCAAAAACTTGAGATAGAAGAACCAATGACTTCTAAGTCAAGCTAGTCTTCGGACGCTAGCACTTGGGACAACTTCAAAATAAAAGCATACAGTCAATAGCTTTGACATCCATGTATTATTCGGTAAGCTTTTATTTTATAATTAGACATTGCGTTGGCTGCGTGTTATGTTGATATTTGAAACTGTACACTTGCAGTGGGGTTAAACAATCATTTTCTGCTCGTTCTACTCTCAAATTTACAGTGCATTTGAATCATAATCATTTCTGCACATAATCACAACTTTACACCTTTTTCAATTCATCGAATCATTCAATCCATTATCCTAATGAATCCGCGAAAATGTAAAATTCATGTTGATTTGCGAATTGCATCCTTTTCAAATATCCTGTCTTCATCATACGTGTTGTTGCTAGGTCTTACTGGGACAGCGGTAGCTCATCTGTAAAGACTGAGGATTTAGAACTGGACAGTGGGGTGGTTAAATTTGGTTGCAGACAAATGGCAACTAGTTGTTGGAGAGATTCTAGTTCACTTCCTGACTTCTGTCGAGTTTTGCACGCCTCTTTTGCTGTGAAATTGCTTCTTGCATACCTGCATGTGTGTGATCTAGTGACTGGTTCTCTGTGTGTTATGGAAAGGCCCTGATACACGTCGGAGGTCGTGAAGCGTCGTTGTGTCTTGAAGCGCCGTCTGATTAGTGTAGTGGCCACCGTCGTAGTGTTGTAACCCGTCTGTTGGGGGCGTTTACGTTGAATCAGCGTCGCCAGTCGGGACATTTGGTCACTCTGATTGGTTGCTAGCTAGCAAATCAGCGCGCGGAGCACCAACGTGAAGTGACAAAGGCGGAAAAACAGTGAGCACGCCTCCGCTGCCTTAATCTTCTTACAAGTACAAGAGCGAGAGTTGACAATGTAAGTATTTCACAATACCGTGTCAAGAACGTTATGGTTTACTTCGCATGGGAGTTCATCGTGAACGAAGAATAGGCCGAATGCATTGTTTACGTTGTTATAATCAGCCCCCCGGCCAACATCTTTCCGGTTGGAGTTTTCTAACCATGAGAAATGGTGACTACCGCCGCCATAATGGAAGGGTATTACATCTTATGCATGCGCAGAAGGCACTTTAATGCTCAGCGTTGCTGTCTATCATTGCGGTGTGTTTGCCAGCATGACGTGCCTAGAGCCAGCCGGACGCCACAGGGGGTAAGCGTCTGCCACTGTTGGTGAACGTCGTTTTGGTTTATCAGGGCCTTAACACAAATAGACAGCAGAGTGTGAATTGAATTTCCTCTTGAGGGATTATGATGAGTATAATATTGTACATTTAAAAAAAAAAAAAAAAAAGAATTAAAATCCTTCTTAATGAAATGACTGCTGGCATCCGCATACACAGGATACTGCAGCTGGCAACCTACAGCCCGTATCCCACTGAGTGGCGAACTTGCCAGTGTTCGCAAAGGTACCTAATGTTGCGTTCTCATGAGAGTTTGTTGAAGTTCACAAACTTTCACCAAACGTCCTCTGGACATTCGCCAACAGTTTTAAAGTTCCTGTTCATAATTTTCTTGCGACAAAAAAAAAAACATTAAAACTGTAGGCGAATGTCTGGAGAACATATACAGACTAGAACAATATTTGCTACCTTTGTGAACTCTCTCAAATGTTCGCCCCTCAGTGGACTTAACTCAGGTCTTTTGTGTTTACACTGCTAAGAAGACCACCCCTATTGTGGTTTGGGTGATTGCATATCAAAGGCTTTGTGAGACCTGAGTGTTTTCACACCTGCACTAAAGTGGGCTGTCTGCAAGGGATCACTCATGACACATCAGATCTGAGCAGCCCCAGTCAGCCAGCCCGAGTAGCCACAAGTAAACATGGCCTCCCATTTTTAAAAACAATGTAGGTAGAGACGAATACTGTACTGATGTATTGCAAACACATGAATCTGCGAATATTTTTGGTAAATAATCTTCTGATCAATCTCACCTGGACCTAAAACTAATGCCTCTCAATTTCTATTCTAACCACTTGTCATTTGCTCATTCTCTGTTCTCCACAAATTCCTCTTTCTTACGTCATCTCTCACCTCAGTTATCCTATTTCTCACAATTGTGTTCTTCCATCCCAATTCTTAATCCATTGTGTTTACTTCTTTTTATCGTTTTTCATCAGGAGGTTAAGCTTTTCATGTTCTCTCTGGTTTTGCCACTCCACATCTTAGAGCAGGTTAAAGTAACAAGGAAATTGTGATCATACAAACCCCATAAGCAAGACAATTTATATTGATAATTACAGTTAATGTCACATTCAAATATAACTTCCTTTTGATTTGATATACCATGTTTTATCTCTGTGTCTCATGAAAGTGAAACCAATACAATGTTAACCAGAGCTGGGCACTTGACCCCTTTTTGCCACGACCCTCCACCCTTGACCTGGGTACCCTTGCGGCCGCGACCCCCCGCCCTTATTCATAAAAATTATCATCCCCCCGGCCCGTTAGTTCCCCCCCTCCAAAAAAAAGGATCCGTGATTGACGCCGCCGCGGGAGGGATGCTAACGGCAGAGGCTTTTTAAGGATCATTAGCTGGCTAATTTACTATTCAAACCCGCTGTGGACACGCTTCAAAATGCGCCACTAGTACTTTACTACTTACCCAACTGCGTGTGCTTACTTCCATTGTAAGCCCCGGGGTTGGTTTTGTCGTATTGCATAATTATTTGGGTCCAACAGACGGCCAGAAGTCACATTCAACAAGTTACTTATTTATTTTCCACACTTAGCTTCATTCACGGCCTTCAAAATAAAAGGATACCAGCAAACCACTATACACAGCAGGTTTGCTACGGCGTATTTCCGGAAGTAGGAAAGGCACTAGAAGAAGTGCATGAACTCTACCTTGATGTGCCAGCGTCATACTTGAGTGCTGCGCACAGCTTAATATCCTCCCGGAAACAAGTTGTTTTGAAACAGTTGAGTTACAAGTCGGGGGGCATCGCTTCAAAAAGACAGCGACAACAATGGATATCGTGCCTGCTACAACCATAAATATACCGAGATGACTAGACTATGAATTTGATTCTATTGCCAAACTAGTTTGCTGTGCAGCAGCAATGAGCTGCGTGCTGCATCCTCTCTCTCCTCCTCTCCGTGTGGGAAACTGTATGTCATCACAACATGTGACTTAATAGACCGATCAGAGCAGCAACAATTCCTGATGTGTGCGTGGCATGTGTTGCAGACCTGTCGCCAACAGCACAATGCGTCGGTCATGTGAATCAATGCGGCAGTTGTCGCTTGCGCTGACGCGGGATTAGAAAGAACCCTAAAAAGAAGCCTTTCACTGAGTAGGCTGAGATGAAATTTGGCCGCCTCGCGACCACATCACACGCATGAGGGCCGATTAGTGGGCCGGACTAAAATCCACTTCCGGCCATGCTTAGTCCAGCCTTTTTAAAAAATTTGTCAGCCCCCACCGCCCGCCCCAAATATGGGCATCCGGTCGGACCCTCCGGCCCGGCCCAGGGACGGACTGCCCAGCTCTGCCAATAACATATATTGTACTGTAAATTACCCACCCAGCACCAGATGTCTTCTGGATGTTGGATTTTGGGCTACATATGGTCGGTCTATGACTTGATTTAGCCCAGAAATAGTCGTTGAAAATTGGGCTGTGTTTGGGTCTTCCAAATGTGTCCAAATTTAGTCCAAAAATAGTCGTTGAAAACTGGGTTGTGTTATAGCCCCTCCAACATAATCCAAATTTAGCCCAAAAATAGTCGTTTAAATTTGGGTTGTGTTTAGCCTGACCAATGTGGTCCAAATTTAGTCTAAAAATAGTTGTTGATAATTGTGTTGTGTTATAGCCAGTCCAATGTGGTCCAAATTTAGTCCAAAAATAGTCATTGAAAACTGGGTTGTGTTATAACCCGTCCAATGTGGTCCAAATTTAATCCAAAAATAGTTGTTGATAATTGTGTTGTGTCCGTCCAATGTGGTCCAAATTTAGCCCAAAAATAGTCGTTTAAATGTGGGTTGTGTTTCTTCATCTTTGTTGTTGTATTATTGTTTTTTTTATATGTAAAATTTTTTGTTACAGTTGCAGCTGTTGTGAAATGTGCTGTATGAATAAAGTTGTATTGCTTTTAATGCTGCATGATGTTAACAAACTATCGTCTCGAAAATGTAATTTTTCTTTGCTATCGTAATTGGTATTTATTAAAGGTATTTAAAACATATGTCACTCCCGCGCACCACTTTGAATGGGGATGGACATCCTGGCTGGCAGCCAATCAGACTGATTGTCACTGACACACTTTGCAGACTGACTTAGGTCTCTTATTCATTCAATTCAATTCATCTAAAAAGCACCATGACACAAAATATATGAATGTGCCACAATTCTAAACACTACTTTCTAATTTAGATTTGTTCTCACTTCCACCATGAATATGCTGAACAAAAGTCTGGACACGTGTGCATTCTACTTTATAAAACCATGAATGAACACCGCACAACAAACAATGACCTCCGTGCCATGTTAACATATGCATATCACCGAGTAGGTTGAGATTGGCTGCCTTGTGACTATGTCACACGCATGAGGGCCGACTAGTGGGCCGGACTAAAATACATTTCTGCCCTTACTTAATTGAGCCCTTTTTTTCCCCAAATGTGTCCGCTCTGGCCCTGGGACGGACAGCCCAGCTCTGTTTTTCCCTTTTCAACCAAATTTAGACTGTAGAAGGATATCTTTTCAAAGCTTTCTTTTCAACGACATGAAAATGACGTCTTTTCACCTTTCACTTTTCAACCAAGTTCGGACGTTTTTTCAACGGACACAAGTGACGTCTTTTCTACGTCTTTTCAACCAATTTTTGCTGGGTGGGTAATCTTAAAAGGCATCAGACAAGTCACATTTCTAAATGTCCTATGTTTATTTAAACTGTAGGATTCTTCATGTTCAATGCAAACACCAAAATACTTTAAGATCATCATGTTTGTTTTATTACCAGTCTTGATAGTAAGTCCCCAGGACTGTAGGTACGGAAATCTAACATTAATATCTTGCATCATATAAAACTGATATACTGTGACAACAACCAAACAAAAGTAGAGTCACTTGAGTGGCAGTGAATATTATGCAGCGATTTCCTTGCTTCTGACTATCTCATATTATTTTTTGCGACATAGGGGAGGACAGTCAAGGGCAGTGAAATGGCGTTGTTTATTTCTATGGGGCGATGTTAAGCATTGACAGCAGGCTGAGGGATTATATGTTTTCTCTGGGGTGATGACAGTCAACTCCTCTCGAGGCACAACATGTCAGCTTGAGTTTTCCCGCACAACAGTAAGAGGGACAGGTGAAGAAGAGAAGAGATTCAGTGTACAGATTGTTTGTATGCTTGCGCCGTGTGTGCATGTGATTGACAGCAACAGGTCCATTACACCATGGGGGATCCCATCCAGCAATCAATGGGAGGATCTCTGTTGACCCACCTGGTTGTCAGCATCAACACTAATCACAGCTAGGTGACGAAGAACTAACAGGAGAGGGAACAGTCATTAAGAACCAAATCTGAGGGTACACAGTAGGATTTGCACAACTTCAACACTGGTCAACACTACTGTGCTGTATATTTGACATTGACTGGTCACTGATGATATTTTTTCAGTACAGTGCTCAAATTTTTTTTTTTAAACCGCAGAAGGGAGGAAATGCTTGGCAATAATCTACTGTATATTCTCTGACAATGAATTGCTCATACATCAAATTTATGCAGAACATACACGTTACAACACAAGCATATCCACATGGGCTGGATGATGGTATTTCCATATTGAGAAAAACAATCCTCTTCCTCGTTGCGCTTGCTGAAACAGTTAGTAATGTTTGCACAACTTGGCCAGAAATAGGAACCTGTCCTCGGTCTGGACCCATTTTCGGAATCCTGCGGATTGGGAGTCGGGATGGGATGGGAGTCACCTTTACCTTTAAACCTGGGATTGGGACGGTACAGGACAAAAGGTTCACCGGAGCAGATGGGAACGAGATTTTCCAGTAAGAAAATAAATACCCTCGAACAGATGCGCTGCCATCTTTAATATAACTGACTTCCAAAATGGGAGAGGTAAGGGAGTGGGAGTCATTCTGAACAGGAGAAGGACAGGAGTGGCAATTGCTTTCACCGGGAGAGGAGGAGGGACAGGATTTAGTTTTTTACAATAGCCCGGGACTGGGATGAGATGTGTTTTTTTTTCCTGTGAGATTGGGATGGGATGTCACTATCTACTCCAGACAAAGTCTACTCCCATCTACTCCATTTTGCCTGTAATATTTGAGAAAGCACGAGTAAATTTTTCATCCACTCGCACTTAGGTGACCTATAAATTTGGCTTTACAAAAAAAAAAAAAAAAAGGATTTTGAAATATTTTTTTCTGGCGACAATGCGGCGAACAGAGGCGTTATTGTGAAAAACGGATCCATATGAATGACACATTAACCGGTATTCTGTTCAATGCTATGCTCCATTTGTACTCTGCAATTTTTCAAGTAACAGTGTATCACCTTTTGCATGACTACTGCCAGTGATGTAACTTCACAATAAGAGAGCATCCAGAAGTTTAAACATAACAGCAGCATTAGCTCTCTATCTCTAAGGCCTTGTCTACACATAGCCGGGGTTTTTTATCAACCGTATACGAAGCTTTAACAACCGTATAAAAAAAAACCCGGCTACGTGTAGACAGGGCCTAAGTGCACCATCAAAAAGTATTTTTTTCAGTGTTGTTGACCCTTTTATTTTACTTTTTTTTCAAACAATGTCATTAATTCAAACCAAGTAACAAACCTTGCATCTAGCAGAAGTGCTAAATACTCAAATAAGGTTTTTTTAATATTTTCAGGGACAAATGTTCATTTTGTTTGGAAGCAGTCCATTTCATTCATTTTATGTTCAGTGATAATTTAATTGGTACATATTAATCCCAAAGGGATTTTTTTTTTATGTTTCATTGTTGAGCATTCGAAATGTATTCAAATTAGTGCTGCCAAAAAGATGAATCGCGATTAATCGCATTTTTCAACTTAATATTTTACGAAACTTTGAACCGTTATATACTTGAGTAAAATCTAGGAATTAATGTGGAAAAAAGGATATTCCAATCAAAGACTGTTCTAATAGCTTTCTTTGAATTCTTGAATACGATTCTTTTCCTGTAAAATACAACAGTTGAACGATACACCAAAGATGTACAACAAATATGGTATTTGAATTTGGCTGTGCAAAGTGTGCAAATTATTTTGGATTTCTCCAATGAGCCGTCAAGTACTTTTTTAGGTAAAACTATGTAAAAGTCGTATTTGCGATTAATCGCGATTAATCTTTTGTATTAAGGGTTCTACTGACAGGGTCATGTCAATTTTTATTTTCATTTTATCATCGTCACATAATTTTCATTTGTATTGAAAGGGGAAAAATTAATCAAAATCGAAAATTGTATTTTTGGGGTGGGTGGAAATCTGGGATTTTATTTTAACGCCATATCACCTAAATCCAAGGCTGGCCAAACAGTCAGAGACTAAGAGCCATCATTTTTTCTGCTGGTGGTACTGCAAAGAGCCACATCATACATATGGGCACACACAAACTGCCCCCATCCCTTCCCCTCACTCCCTAGCTCTCTTTTGCATGTTTTGATTAACTCCCCTTCTTTATATGGCTTTTTAGCTCGTGCAATATTCCAAGCATGTTGATACGAGTGTTTCATACATTTTGGGAACACGTGTGTCTACTTTGCTGCCTGACCTTTCAAAGAGATCAACTTGTGAAGTTCAGTTCCCTTTGGAAAATTCCTGGTTGATATTTGCATGGAGAGAACTGAAGTTCCACTGATAATGATGACATATAAGGCAGACTGACCTTGCTGAACACAACCCAGACGAGACAAGCGTATGTGCTCACAGAATATCATGGTTTTGCTGTATTTTGTTTATTTTGTTTTGTGTTGCCATTACATTCAACAAAAACTATTAAAATGCGTTCATCTTCATATTTTGGTTTTACTGGGCATCCCCCCCATTTTGAGAGTGAAATTGGTTGGCAATTTACTTTAATGGTAGAGTACGTGAAATGTTTATTGGGGGGGCTGGGGTTTAGGGTTGTTTTGATGTTGTTGTTTTTTGCAATATACTGTACATGGGAATCGTGCGTGCGAGGGGACAAGCCGAAAGGATAACAACAACTGTACATGGCTCTTTGTCTATGTACATTTGTGAAAGTTTGGATTGTTAAATGCCTGAGTTGTTTTTATTTATTCTTGCAATAATACAAAAAACGGAAGCTTGGAAGCAAAACTACCCAACTATGGCGATTTGTGCCACAATTACATAAGCGTAATGGGAAATACTGTGCACAGAAGCATGTTGTACGCGTACAAAAATGTTTTGTGTGTGCAAAACTGCTTGCTACCCTTGTGTCTTCGCTCTCTTCACGCATGTGATACAAACCAGGGCATGATAATTGTGCCACAATTTTAACCAATCAGGAGTAGGGCAAATTCTGATTGGCTGTTTGGAGGCGGGCTGTTGACTGTTTAATATCCAATCAGACAAAACGTATAAAACTTATGGCACCGAGTATTTCACTGATTTCAGTTTTTGTTGTTTTGCTTTTTTTTGTTTACCATACATACCCAGTTGAAGGAGTGATGCGACAGGCTGAATGTGTCCATTGGAAAACTGCCAGCATTATTTTTAATTGCTTTCCTGTGATTGTTTAAGTTCTTGGCACTTGTTTTGTCCCCTTTTTCTATCACTGTCTGTCTTTCAAGCAAGTTCTAATCTTAACATTGAGAATGATGTAATCGTGAATTAAGTTTTCTTTTTTTTTTTTTGTTTACTTTACTTTATTGCATGCATCCTAAATTAATTCCAAATGGGAAAAAATACGATGAATATCAAAGCAATGTGAAGTGTTTAAGTTTATGCATGAGTTGCACTTTCTCTGTGCTTCATAAAAGGATGACTCACAAATCATAATATTTTACTCATGCCCATGAAGTATTGGTGCAATTAATTATACGCCGCATTAACTTCTTCGGTTTTGGATAATTTACGGTAATTTCCCGAGAATAACACACATTCAAATATTTTACGCACACCAAAATCGCCTTCAAAACCTGATTTTTCTTTGTGAACAGTATTTTACACTCCCCTGATTTGCTTGTATCTACCCTCAAAAATGGAAGTATTATTGGCATAGTAATTTGATAGATTGGTATTTTTTGTGTAAAGAAAAGTCATCTTAACTGTCTTACATTTTCGTTTGTCAACACTCAAGCCTTCCTTGGTGCTTTTGCCGCTGCTTCACAAAATTAAAGAACAATACAAGTCCTCTATATGTATTGAGTGATTGCGAAGATGACCAAGCATTGTAAAATCTGCTATGAGGAGACGGCAAAGACTTGCATTGGAAAATACTTGCATTGGAAAATACTTCTTGCTGCCTGGGGAACCCACTTTGATATAAAATATGGCATCCGGTACGACATGTTTGCTTATTTACAGCCATTTACTTGTTCCACATCCCAACCTGTTTCATGACAAAGCCACACACAAGGCCTGCTTGGTGAGAAGCAAAAAATATGTTATTGTGGTGGCTAAGAAAGGGAGTCGTAGGGGGTGTATCACAGAACACTTGACTGAACATACTTCTCAAAATACACAAGGCTCAGAAGATAAACAAGGACAACCCGGCATGCCAAAAAACACATACGGGGGAACCCGTGGGGGAATCATTTTAAAACCAGCACATTGTTAAATCTAAATGTGTAACATTAGGCAGTAAGTACAATTTTTCACAATCCCTTGGTACTGGTAAAGGGCTATACAAGCTGATCAATTTTTGTCATTTCAGTGTACTCGTGTATAATAATACCCCTCGAATTTGGATGATTTTTCTGGACAGAAAAAGATGTGTGTAATTCTCAAGAAATTACTGTAAGCATAAATAAATGCTTTGAATACTATAAGAGTAAATATGGGATAATTTATGTACAATTATTCTAACATTTTTCCCACTACCTACATTATAGTAGGGGTAGAGCAGTGACTTATGCCGTGTCATGAATCTAATTTAAATGCTGAGGTGCTTGAGGGACCACGCCTGATGTGTGAACGTAAAACACACACACAACCCAAAGACATTTTCTGACCCGAGCACTACCAGGAAATAAGTGTTTCGAGTAATTTTGTTGTGAAAGCATCTTTTATCATCATCATTTAAAAGACAAATGAACAAGAGTCCCAGTAGCTCAAGTTATTTCTATATGGGGGCCAACTCAGGGACTATGGGGTGTCTTCAACAAGTTAACCCAACTGTGAACAAGCTTTGTCTATCAGACAAGGCCTTCATAGTTCGCAGGACCTCCTACTGTTGGGTGAGAACCCTATAGCAGTGCTCAGAGGGGCTACTATTTCAGCCACTGATAATTAAATAGATGATGAGGAAAACACAGAAAAGGAGAAACTATAAGACCAGTAAAATTTTAGAGACATGGGCACCAAATCCCAGAAGCTCCATACCTTAACTGCGCTGGCACAGTGAACAAACGGTCTCCTCAATTGCTTAAAAACCTAAAAGAACCAGGTTACTATTGACAGGGCCACCTTTACGTACTTCTAGGCCCCGGGCTAACCATCAAATATAAGCCCCCTCTCCCCAATCCTAACTGAGATGCTCAACTCATTTTTTCAACATTGATAAACAGATTAGCACACAAACATGTGCTTTTCATATTTAAATTGAAAAGCCAACATTTACCTTGTGTATACAATAATATAATTATGATATGGCGTTGCTTAGAATCGCCTGCGGGTTAGTCATCTCATCCCAAGAATGTAAAGTGATTGACAGAAAAATCAATCATTGGGATTTATTTATTTTTTTTTAATTATTCTGATTTACCCTAGACTCGTGTAGCACTCTGGGCTCCAGTCCAGGCAAGCCCGTTAGTAAAGGCAGGCCTGACCGTTGGTGGCGGGAGCCAAATTTGGTTTGTCATGCTTATATGGAACTGGGCATACTGGACACGCAAAACACAGATGTTACATTACAAAGCATATAGGAGGGTGACGCCATACTGTGCATCAGACAGCAGCGTGATGGATAAGATGGATCAATCACTTTCTCTGAGTTTAATCAGGACATCAGTCAGCAAACAGACGTAGATGATAGGTAAATTGAGTGGGGGGTTTGAGGGAAGAACACTGTGGCCTTGTCTACACGTAGCCGGGCTTTTTTTAAACAACCAAATATTTCTCCCCCACTCTGTGCTGGAATACACATCCTCGTTTGTTAAAAACGCAGCTACACTACACCGCGGAAGTGCGTTTTCAAACGCATGCCAAGTAGGGTGACCATATGTCCCGATTTGCACGGGACTGTCCCGCATTTTAACGATTTTTGATGCGTCGCGCAAATTGACTCGCTGTCCCGCATGTCTGATCGGCAGGCACCAATTTTCAATTGCGTCTAAAATCTTGTTTTTTATTAAACGCCTGTGTGCTGAGAGCAGACAACACACAGTGGAGGCTATTATGGATGCGGGTCGTGTGTGCGTGTGTGTGTGTGTGTGTGTGTGTGCGTGTGTGTGTGGGGGAGTGTGGGGGTGTGTGTGTGTGTGTGTGTGCGGGGCTGTAAGCTGTCCGGGCGGGTGTGACTGTCTACGTGCGAGACTGTGAGACAGGCAGGGGTATGCTGTCAATCAAACAACATGCAGGCAATAGTTGTTTTTAAAGATACGCCTACCAAATCAAGCATTTTAGCGACACATTCCAGTAATTTGTGATGAATTAATGAAAATGGAGGACTCTAAGGAAAGTAAGAAGACTGCAAAGAAAATGCAAAGCAGTTACAACAAGGTCTGGGAACTCATTGTCCGTGGGTGAAGCCAGTGAAAAATGAGTCAGATAAAGCGTTCTGTGAACTTTGTGGCTGCTGTTGCTGTTATGGAGAAAAGTGAAAGACTTGAGTCGTGATGGACATAACCGAAAGTGTTTCATCAGTGCTTTCCTTGGTTCTGGAAGTGCTGCTATTGTGGACACGTTTGTTTACAACTGAATTTATTGTAGTGACAGTATTGTTATCTCCTGACTAGTTTTGATATACTTCTTGTTTTATTTTCATTTTATGCTGTGGCTGTTTAATTTGAAAATAATTTGAATTGCAGTAGTTGTCGTAGCCTGTCTTTGTTTGGATTGTCTTTTTTACTGTAATAAATCGTTACTGCACTTCATGCTCTACATGTTGACTTGAGATTTGACAAGGTTCTATTGTGTGAGTGTGATTATTGTGAGACTGACTAATTTCAGCCTTTATTGTGAGCTCCTATTGCAAGGGCGGACCAGATTGACAGACTGCCCACCCAGTGAGATTCATGAAAAAAATATATACTTTTACATTTTTTTGTAAATTATTATGACATTATTTTTGAATTTGTGTTTTGTTGTGTTTTTTATTGTATTGAATATTTAAGAATGGCATAATTGTGGTTGTCTAAGGAGGATCTGAACTTCATATTATTCAGTTTGTCATTTTATTTGAATATACGATGTTTCGGGATAGGAGGATTGTGCTCAGTAAGAGAAATATTCAGGCCCACCCTGATTTTTCCAGGCCCACCCATTAGCCACGTTCTGGCTGCGCCCCTGTCCTATTGATATTAATGTCTCAGAGATTTACCTTTTTACTAGCAGTTTGTGTTGTATTTTTGTAATTGCAGATAATTTCAACTGCAATTCTGTGTTCTGTGTTTTTATTTGTAGATCTATAATTGTTACTTTGTTACAGTTTATTATATTATATGTTACTGAACAGTTGACAAGCTGTATCATATACATTTTTGGTGTCCATCGCGAGCGTCACCTGCGTCCCACATTGTCCCCTACAAGCATACTCCCTGTCCCACATCTGGTGAGTTTGGATCTGGTCACTCTAAAGACAAGCCTCTAGGTGGCAGTGGTTAGCCAAATACTAAGGAACTTCCGTCCTTTGACATCACTTCTACGAAACCAAAAACATGGTGCCAAACTCGTTCAGGAGGGCCGACAAGAGGTCTGAATTGCTTTTAAACCTTTCAACGAGATGCAGTAGTTGGTGGTGGACAAATAAGTAAGCAAATAGTGCCCTGAGAATGGCTATAACCAACGCAGCGCCGCGGGAATCCATGTTGACTCGCATGTCAAAAATGCCACAGCCAAATGCGGATCCGGAAATATCCACAAAACTCCACTGTGGCTGGAGTTTTGCGTTTTCAATGAAGAAACATCGGGGACGTGTGGATGATAGGGCTAACTGCAGGCTAATATCTGCCGTTTGCAAAAACCCCGGCTATGTGTAGACAAGGATGTAACCGTTGATGAAAATCTTTATTGGTTGATGGAAGGAAAATTCTACATGCTACAACACACTGTTCTGTTAAAATTTGGGGTATTTTGGTTTTCATTTTTTTAGGGTAATTACATTATGATTATATCTTTATCCATTCATCCTTGTGTAGTTTACAAGTGTGTATTTCACTCATTGTCTCATTATCACGGGCACCTGCATCATGTAATGGCACACAAGGTGGTGTAGCCCACATTTATGTCAAAATTGTGAAGTTTTGTTGTTTTTTTTCTCCAGAAAACAACTTCTTCCTTTGAGATAATCTGAAAAATCACAAACATTTAGAGTGACATGTTTTTCAATGGACTGAGGAGAACTATGGAGACAATTGAACAAAAAGAAAGAGGGATGGAGTAAACGAAACCACTGGAGCCTGCATACAGATTTGAATTACCCTGTCAAGAAAACCTGACATATGCTATCTTCATCCATTACAGTTGCAATACAGTTGGCATGAAAGCACCAGCATACATAAGCATAAGCAAGGGGCTATACATTCACTTAAACATACTTTGACAGTCTGGGCCACATTCAAGTCACATTCTTTAGCTTTACTGTATGCGTATGGCAAAGTAAACTGAGAAATACTCCTGCTTGCAACGACAAGAAATGATGCAGGAAGCCATGGATGAATCAGCCATTTGGTTTGTAACTTCTTTCAGAAAATCCCCTAGAGCAAGTTTTAAGTGTTGACTCAATGGCCCCTTCCTATTTGCTCATTTGTGAGCTTTCACACAGCAGCGGCTCATTGCTCACAACATCACCGTGAACCCAGTCATCAGGAAATATCCATTGTTGGAGCGCAGAACAGGGGCAAACAAGTGATGTTGATTGTGAACTGTGTGTGTGTGTGTGTCTGTGTGCGCGTGTGGGGGTCGGTGTGTGTGTGTGTGTGTGTGTGTGGGTGTGTGTGTGTGTGTGTGTGTGTGTGTGTGTGTGTGTGTGTGAGGTGCTGTGTGTGTGGGCGTGTGTGCGTGTGTGTGTGGCGGCTGCAGAAGGGGTGTGTTTGCTGGTGATAGAAATGTCTCTCTTCCTGTTTGTAGGTTCTCAGGAGTGCTCTTTTTCCCATGCTGTGAATTTCACACGCATACATTTACCACGCTTTCCTGTGTGCGCACTTCAGAAGCCATGATGAAAAAAAGAAAATGTATATATATTTGCAGAAAGGGCTGCAAGAAATCCCAGCAGCTTTGGTCCCAAAAAAGAGAACAGCAAAAAAGATTTCTTTATCTGTATTTTAGTTTAGGATAAAATTGCAGTCTAAAACCACACCTTTAAATGCATGCAAACACCTTAATTTGATTATATGTGACCGTGTTAGGTTAAAAAAGTTAACAAATTGAATTAACATACTGGGACTATTCAATTAGAAACTCAATTCACTTCCATCCACCTTTCTCTGCAGCTGACTGTGACAGGAAGTTCTTTGGGCTAACAAAGAAATGAATCAACAAATTAATTAATCCATGGATCAACTTGACATAGACGTCAATGTATTAAAAGCATAAAGATGGAAGGGAAATATAAAATAAAATAATATGGAAATATCTGCTTAAAGAGTGGCATCTATGAACAATGTTTTGAAGTAGACATTCAGTTTAATGTTCATATCAAATGCCTAGTACAACTAAAGTTACATCTGTTTGAACTAAAATATCATGTCATAATTTCCCCATATACTCTACTCAGCAACTACCCAGGATAAGACCCATTGTTACACTCTCTATCGGGTAAAATCCAAATACCGTAATCAGAAAAAAACTGTAGCATTTCTGGTTGCACATATCAAACATCACTGCATCAATCCCCAGACACCCCCCCCCCCCACACACACACACACAACCCCTACCCACCCCAGTTTCAGAGGGCATTGGTGCAAAGTTGATTAATTTAATTAAATAGAGTCTAACCTCACTTTAAAGAGGAAATCAACCCCAAAATTTTCTATGCAGCTCCACTAATCTGATCATGTTATTCTGCTTGATATCATGTTTGTGGAATATGAGTTAAGTAGTAAAATCCACCCGATTTTGTCCGTCACAGGGGGCCGCCATTTTGTCACTTGCTGTCCACAGAAAATTTTATTTTTAAAGGGAAGTCAACCCTAAAATTTTCTTAACAATAATATGTTCTATGTGCCTCCACTAGTCTAAATATGGCATTCTGATTAACTTTGAATTCAAGCAGTGAAATCTACCCGTTTTTGACCATCTGAGGGGGTGGCCATTTTGTCAACCTGATCCTATCCTCCCTGGTCACTTCCAGAGAAAACCTCAGCATCTTCATCTCTGCCACATCTCTGCCTCCTGTCTTTTCCTCAGTGACACTGTCTCAAGACCAAATAACATCGCTGGTCTCACCACAGTTCTGTACACATTTCCTCTCATTTTAACTGAAACTTCTCTATCACACATCACACCTGACACTTTTCTCCACCGTTCCAACCTGCCTGTACACGCTTCTTCACCACTTTTCCACACTCTCCATTGCTCCGGACTGTTGACCCAAAGTATTTAAAATCCTCCACCTTCTTGATCTCTTCTCCCTGTAACTTCACTCTTCCACTTGGGTCCCTCTCATTCACACACATGTATTCCGTCTTACTGCGGCTAACCTTAATTCCTCTCCTTTCCGGGACAAACCTCCACCTTTCTAGCTTTTCCTCTACCTGTTCCCTGCTCTCACTGCAGACCACAATGTCATCTGCAAACATCATAGTCCATGGAGATTCCTGTATGACCTCGTCTGTCAGCCTGTCCATCGCCATAGCAAACAAGAAGGGGCTCAGAGCTGATCCCTGATGCAGTCCCACCCCCACCATGAACTGCTCTGTCACACCTACAGCACACCTCACCACTGTCTTACAGTCCTCATACATGTCCTGCACCGCTCTCACATACTTCTCTGCCACTCCAGACTTCCTCATGCACAGTTCCTCTCTGGCCACCTTGTCATAAGCTTTCCCCAGATCTACAAAAACACAGTGCAGCTCCATTTGGACTTCTCTGTACTTCTCTATCAACATGATCAGAGCAAATACTGCATCTGCAGTACTCTTTTTGGCATGAAACCATACTGCTGCTCACAAATGCTCACTTCTGCCCTTAGTCTAGCTTCCACTACTTTTTCCCATAACTTAATTGTATGGCTCATCAGCTTTATTCATCGGGAGTTGCCGCAACTCTGTATGTCTCCCTTGTTCTTAAAAATGAGAACCAGCACACTTCTCCTCAGGCATCTTCTCACTATCTAAGATCCTGTTGAACAATCCAGTCAGAAACTCTACTGCCACCTCTCCTAGACACTCTGCAGGTATATCATCAGGACCGACTGCCTTTCCACTCTTCATCCTCTTCAGTGCCTCCTCACTTCATCCTGACTAATCTTTGCTAGTTCCTGGTCCACACCTCTTCTAGTCTTTGTTCTTTCTCATTTTCCACATTCATCAGCTCTTGAAAGTACTTTTTCCATCTTCCCATCACACTACTGGCACCTGTCAATAGACTTCCGTCCCTATCCTTAATCGCCCTAACCTCTCAGCGGTCTACGTCACGGGAGGGAGCGTGGTAATATTGCTCGCTTTGTCAGTTCTGTTGTCTAAAACGTCTAAATCAGTTCCTCCAGTGACTCTGACCGAACAAAGATAGAACGGTAGGGGGCATGGCCATTCTCCTCATTAACAAGGGACGTTATTCATGGAGTCACTTAATTCCTAATTTATCCCAAATTTATTGATGAAATGAAAAATGACAACTCTTTTCATTTTCCTGATCAGAAAATATATAAAATGAATTTGTTAGTGAAAACATGGCCATCCCATCCCAACCATCCCTTTAAGGGGCAAGTTATAAAGGTACTAAAGAGGATGAAAAATGCAAAGGCCTTGATGACATCCCCGTGGAGGTATGAAAGTATTTAGGAGAGATAGTTCTAGAGTTTTTTTTGACAAGGTTGTTCAATCGAATTCTAGACTGTAAGGAGAGATACCAGAGAAATGGAGGAAAACTGTGCTAGTGCCACTTAAAAAAAAACAAGAGAAATGTTCACAGTTGTGGTAATAAAGGCACAGGGAGAGATGGAAAACATCCAGGTTACCCTCAAGAACCGGAGTTGCCCACCCATGCCTTAGACCAGGGGTGGGCAATTCCGGCCCTTGAGGGCAGGTATCCTGCCTGTTTTCCATCTCTCCCTGCTGGAACACACCTGATTAAAATGATCATATAATCAGCAAGGTCTGCAGAAGCTGGATAACGATCCTGATCATTTGAAACAGGTGGGTTGCACCAGGGTGACATGGAAAACATGCAGGATACCGGCCGTCGAGGGCCGGAATTGCCCACCCCTGCCTTCGACCAATAATCGAGAACATTGACAAGGGCCACAAGTCAACACCCACAAATGTTTTTTTTATCAATACGCCTGACGGCAAGACTGCCTTTTTGAGTTTTTGTCTTAACAGTATATGTGGCATTGTTGTTTTGACTCAAATTAAAGCTTTGCTTCTTTTGGTCAAATGTTAAGTTATTGTTTCACAACAGTGTGGCTGGAGGTTAGGGAGGTGAGTACAGTGACCCACGTTGACGACTCAGTACACTGGACCTTCAATTTGGATTTTCTGCAGCCGTGTCAAATTCAGATACTGTAATCTACAGTGGAGAGAGTGGGAGATCTGCAAGAATGGAACACAACAGAGCACAACAGTTCTGCCGGGACTGATGATACTATCTTGGGTCACAGTTCAACAGCTTTAGGCAAGTAAATAGTCACCAATCAACTTCCCCACTCACCATTCTCCAAGCCTGCTCCCTTTTAGCTCAGTCCAGGTATTGGAAGCTGTGGCTGTATTGTAGAGCTCAATTTATAAAAATTACTTGGAAGAAGAAGTGCATACACTCAATAATGTGGGACACTATATTGTATTCCTTTTATTTTTATGTAACCTTTATTTATGTAGTTGAGGCAATTGAGAACACATTCTTATTTCCAATGCCAATATTGCAGGCATTCAATTAGTACATAAAGCAATACAAAACGATTCTCAGCCACCATTAAATAAAATACATTAATCCTAAAATGTGGTTCACACCTTTAGCTAATCCAGAGTAGACAAACAGATCATCTGAACACAATCAGAATTCTATTTTTTTAAGTGACAGAAAATGTCTGAAACAACCAGTCTTGTTCTCATTACCTTGATACTTTGACGAGTTATTTAAAAGGCATCCAGAAAGTATTCGCAGCGCTTCACTTTTTCCCACATTTTCACTTTTTTTGTTTCAGCCTCATTCCAAAATAGAATAAATTCATTTCTCCCCCTCAAAATTCTCCACACAAAAGCGTATAATGAATTAATGAGAAAAGTATTTTTGAATTTTTATGGCAAATGTATTAAAAATAAAATGGAAGACAAGAAGAAAACAAAAACAATAAATCACATGTTCCTAAGTATTCAAAGCCTTTGCCACAAAGCTCAAAATTGAGCTCAGGCGCATCATGTTTTCAATGAACATCCTTGAGAGGTTCCTAAATCTTAATTGGAGTCCACCTGTGGTAAATTCAGTTGATTGAACATGATTTGGAAAGGCACACTTCTCTACATAAGATCCCACAGGTGACAGTGCATGTCAGGGCACAAAACTAGCAGAGCTAGGCAGTCCGCCCTGGGGACTGAATGGTCCGTCCCGGACGGACGCCCATTTTGGGACCGAGGACGGGGACGACAATGGTAGAGTAGAGAGGGAGTAGAGAGACAAGGTATGGTAGAGTGGCCAGACGAAAGGCATTCCTTAGTGAAAGATACATGGAAACCTGCCTTGAGTTTAAGCCACTTTAAGGAGTCTCAGACCACATGAAAGAAAATTCTTGGGTCTGATGAGACAAAAATTGAGCTCTTTGATGTGAATGCCTGGTGTGATCACCTGACCAACACCAACCCTACAGTGAAGCATGGTGGTGCCAGCATCATGAAGTGTTGATGATTTTCAGTAGCAGGAACTAGGACACTAGTCCAGACTGAAGGAAAGATAAATGTAGCAATGTACAAAGACATCCTGCATGAAAACTTGCCCGAGAAGGGTCAGGACCTCAGACTTGGGGCATAGGTTCACTTCCAGCAAGACAACTGTGAATGTCCTTGAGTGGAACAGCCAGAGCCCAGACTTGAAACCGATCGACCATCTCTGCAGAGATCTGAAAATGGCTATGCACTGATGCTCCCCATCCAACTTGATGGCGCTTGAAAGATGCTGCTATGAGGAATGGGTGAATCTGTCCAAAGATGGGTGTGCCAAGTTTGTGACGTCATATTTAAAAATATTTGAAGCTGTAATTATTGTCAAAGGTGCATCAACAAAGTATTGAGCAAAGGCTGTGAATATTTACTTTACCTATATGTGATTTCTTATTTTTTTATTTGTAATACATTTGCAAAAAACTTCTAAGAAAAACGTTCTTTATGTTGTCATTATGAGGTGTTGTGTGCAGATTTATGAGGAAAATAATTCATTTATTTCATTTTGGGATTATGCTGTAACATAAAATGTGGAAAAAGTGAAACGCTGTGAATACTTTACAGATGCAAACTTATTGACACACTTACTTGACATCAATGTGTTTTCGTTGTGCACTGGGACACCCGACATGTCTTGAATGCAAAGAGAAAATTGCGGTGCTTCAAGAAATCAGATATCATTAATCAACTAGACTATGCTGAGGAGTATGCAAAGTACCAGGGAAATGAGAGAGAGGGCCAGGTCACCAATCTTAATTGGTTAATGTTCTGAAGACGTGCTAATGTTCTAAATTGTTATTAACAAAGTTAGAGAAGATTGGATTAGTTGTACTTTTAAAATACTAGAAATCCTATTTTGTGGAATATTGGATGTGGCCCGTACACACCCAGGCTATCTACTATAAATTGGGTTTGAGACCCCTGTCGTAGGGACTGCAGATGCAAATAGCTTTAACAAAAAAATCTACCAAGCATCTAATGCATTCCCTATATTCTCTCTGTGAAATAAAGTCGACAAACTGGAATATCGGTAACTATTTCCTTTGTATGTTTTCCTAAATTTCACACAGAGATTTAACATCCATATTTTACTGCTTGTCCTTATTAGGGTCACAGGTATGCTACACCCTGGACTGGTGCCCATCCAATTGCAGGGCACATACTCTACAAACAACCATTCCTACTCACATTCACATCTATGGGCAATTTACAGAGTTTCATCTACTGTGCATGTCTTTAGAATGTGAGAGGAACCAGGACTATTTTTTAATGGCACAAAACACTTTTTTAATGGTGGAAAACACTCTTTTCAAAACACTATTTTACTTTATTTTATTTGTTTTAAAGGATGACCAAACATCCTATTTTCCACAGACTCCAAAGAAGTCAGCACTTTATAATCACCCAAGATTTCAGTCATGCGTGCATTTTTTGTTGTACTGTGGCATGGTCTTCTTTTTAATGCCACCTTAAGAATCAATGTTGCTTCCAACTCAGATGTGTCATTCCTCCGCTGTCAAATCCAAATAAGCACAATCAAGGTCTTCTAGCTCAAGTGAATCCAAAAGTCCATTGCTGTCACATGTATGATCAAAGTTGGTCCTCTTCATTCATTGGCACTTATACTGCCCTGCAGTTGTTCTTCAGCAGGAAACACTCAACAAACACAGGATCCCTTTAGAAAAGGCTTGCTATTGTCACATTGTCATGTTGATAGCCCAGGGGTCTTGGAATAAAACACTACTGAGTAAGGGGACCTGTAAGTAAGACCTCCCACACATTTTTTTTAACCTCAGGCAGTGGACTGGAGAGGTGCAGAGGGGACGGGCAGCTGAAATGTTACCAGACTGAAGAGACTGTTCAGGAGAGAGGTTGTTGTTAAGGTGGTCAGCGGCAGAGCTGGATTGCCCAATAGGCAATATAGGCAAATGTTAAGGTCACTGTGGTGCCGCAAAACCAGGGGGAAATAAAATCGGCTTCAATAAAATTATACCAAAATTAGTTATTAACTATCGACTATTAAAATGGAAATGCTAACATACCTAGATTCAAATGTAGAGCAATGCCCAACTAATATTAATATTATGACAAATGTTCACACCAACTCAGCCCACACGCTGAATTTGAATTTACATCGGGCTAGTTAACATTTATCTTACTTTTGTTAATCAAAGTCATTTTTACCCTTTACATTTAATATTGTTAGTTGTTCATTGTTTTGAAGTCCAGATTGTCTAAAACATGACTGTTTTAAACTTGACATTAGTCCACATTACATTGACTACATATACATGCAGTCAATATTTGGGTTAAGGTCAAAATTCTGATTCCTCAGTCATTGAGAATAGCCCGTTTACATGGCTTGAGCGGAGAGTGTTGCCCCCCACATTCAAATAACCCGACTGACATGGCGATGTACGGACGGCATAATGTAATCTGCCGTCCGTACATCGCCAGACGTAATGTAATGTTACTTGCTTACGTCAATAAAACACATTATATGCATGTCACTCATCGCATGAATTAAGCAGACGGTTTCCACCTTGCGTTAAAAGTGTGGTGTCGTCCTTACTTTAGCTTTCGCCATGTTTTTTTTATTACTAAACATCTATTTCCGGTGAGTTGAGCGCCAAACAGCGTGCATCCCGGATCCCAAACGTCAACATGGCACCCAAACTTTGAAGGGCCATAACTCAAAAACTTGGATGCTCAAACTTTAAAATCTTTCATGTGACATCTTAAGGCACTAATAGAATAAATTAGGCAAATTGAAGAGGTGGCATTGGGGAGGTTCTGGGGATTTTTATGTATTTACATGGAATGACCCAAAGTGCTGATTGAAGACTACGCATCTCCACAGAAAAAGAGGCAAACGATTGCAACATCTTTGACTTTGACTTCCACAAGGAATTGGCCCATATCCCTGCTTTTCCCTGAAGCGAGTTGATCACATAGGCCAACGTAGCGCAATCGTCCGAATACAGTCTAAGTTTCTGCTCGAAGACAAAGGAACGGTTCAGTAGGAATCAGCCACAAGCTCCAAACTCCCTGGAATGATGTCCAGGAGACGGAATATTGCTCTCATCCACTCGAATGAGAACATGTCTCCAGACTTTTGACTGGTAATATGTAAACATTTCAGAAAAAAAATGACCTATATCTACAGCAGGACCCTTCCATTCTGAACTATCTGCTTAGTAATACACATTTGTAGGTCTTAGCTGCTTACGTATTTCGCCTCTGTGAAAGCTTTTCTGAAAGCATGCAATGCTGCTATGTGTTGCCCTACTCTAGTACAGTCAGTCCTCGAATTACGACGTACGACCTACGACGTTTTGACTTCACGACGCCCATGCCTCCTCCTCCATTTTGTCCGCAGCACTATAGTGACTATGTTTACATACAGTCAATATTCAGGTTAAACTCAAAATTCTGAGTTCTGAAACATTCTGAATATCCCGTTTACATGACTGAGTGGACAGAGTTGCTCCGGCATTTGAATAACCCACTGTGTACGGTGACAAACGGCGTCATGACTCAAATGGATGTCATGTCCGCTTGTTACTTTCAACTGTCAATAAAACACTTGATGTTCAGGTAACTCAATACAGGAATAAAGCAGCCGGTTTCCTCCTCGCTCCAAAAGTGTGCTTTTGTGCTGCATCTCGGAGCTTGTTTACCTGCTTGTGTATTTGCGATGGGTTTCGCGCCAAACAACGCACTTCGGCATACAAGTACTTCCTGTACTAAAAAGACCAGCATTCCTTGCGGTTGAGCAATGAGCATGCGCAGAGTGTCTCTATCGTGTGCGTGCGCCGGCAGTATCTTTGCCTTTTTCACCCTCCTCTCCTCCTTCTCCATCCACTTCTCAGCAGTAATGCTAAGTACAGCATCTTGTGCTTTTTATTTTATTGTATTTTCGTTTTTTATACAAAGTATTTTGACGTAAATTACGACTGTAAACAGTGAAATCCGGCTTACGCGGAAATTCAGGTTACATCGCCAGTGTAGGAACGGAACTCGTTCGTAAAATGAGGACTCCTTGTACTCATATTAGTCAGAGCTGGGCACTTGACCCTTTTTTGCCGGTCCGTCCTCCATCCGTGACCTGGGTAACCTTCTGTCCTCGTCCCTTCGTCCTTATTCATAAAAATTATCGTCCTCCGACCCCCATCCGTCCTCATCCTTTTAAAGCGCTTCCGTCCTTACGTCCGCCCCCACCCACCACAAAAAAAAAATCATTCGTGCATGACGCCGCGGGAGGGTTGCTAACAGCAGAGGTTTGTATGAATCTCATTAGCCGGCTAATTGACAGTACCATTAAAATTCGCTTACCTTATGGGCACCCACTTCTGGGTTAATGGTTTGACGAACCGCTTGCCAGCACACGTATGTGTGTAAGGGGACGAAGTGATTGAGTCGAAAGTTGTAATGTAACTGATTTATTTAACAGTGGTCATTGTTTATATGTCAATGCTGCGGACGGGAAAAATCTCCTGCGCAGTTGGGTAACTAGTGGTGCGTTTGAAGTGTTCGGAGGCAATTTTTGTCATTTGCCCATTTCGCCAAGTAGGTTGAGATGAACTTTGGCCACCTCGCAACCACATCACACGTAGGGTTGGGCATCGTTTGAATTTGGACGAAATTTGGTCAAAGGGCTGTTTTTAAACAGTATATTTATTTTGATATATATTTTTTGTATTATTTTTTAGTATTATTTTTCAAAAGAGCTTTATTTTTGAGAAGTTCAAGACAATACAATAATGCATCTGTTACTGAAAACATGCTACTGAACACAAATTGATTGGCTAACCTTGTCTTTCTTTGGAAAGAAAATATATATGACAAACACAACACTGCATTTTTTAAGGGCAAGCAAGTAAAGTCTATCTAATCTAAGCAGCCTTTATATGATGTATCTGTATGTACAGTATTTATGGATATGCTGCAGCTGCGTATGCTATTATAAACTATATATTAGTGGATATGTGCATTTGTGTGTTGAACTTGTTGGCTCAATGTTGCCATTAGACGTACTTAGCTGATTCTGACTTTTGGGTAATAATCTGCATCGCGTCAGTTCTATGGCTAGGCGTCGGCCGAATGAGCCAGCTGGGCCGGCCCGGGCAGGATGACCGACCCCGTGAAGGGCGACTGCTGCCACCGCGGTGTCCCAGCGGCCGCCGCAGCTGTGGTGATCTGTGGGAAGGGCCCGCCCAGAGTCGCCACCGCTGCCCACGCTTGCCGGCCGGGACGAAGCGAGCTGAGGAGCTGAGCGCGAGTGGGGGCAAGCTAAAGTGCTATTGGTACGCAGCTTTGTCCCAGCTGCTGTGGCGATCCGTGGGAAGGGTCGGGCGCACACCCCGAGTCACCGCCGCTTGCTAGCCGGTACGAAGCGAGCGGAGGGTTTGACCGAGAGGACCACGGCAGCTCGAGTGGGGGCGAGCTTCTGTGCTAATGCGACGCAGCGCGTCGTGCGCACACACACTTTTTTTTTTTTTTTTTTTTTTTTTTTGATCAGTCGTACTTTGTTTGTAGCTCTTCCACACGGCTAACTAGGAATTGAAACTTAGCACCGACATTCTAAAATCTGAACCGTTCCGGGAGAACCGGAATGATGAACCCGGCGGTTCCACTCGATTCCCGGTTCTCGGTGCCCAACCTTAATCACATGCATGAGGGACGATTAGTGGACCGAACTAAAATGCACCTCCGCCCTTGCTTAGTCCGTCCCTTTTTTAAAACTTGTCATCCCCCATTCTCCATCCCAAAATGGGTGTCTGTCCGGGATCAAGGGACGGACCGTTCCGCCCCCGGGACGGAATGCCCAGCTCTGATATTAGTACTCTTTAGAGGAGATAGTTTATCAACCAAAACAGAAGGAAGACTGAGACTGTTTCCAAACACGTGTTGGTGTGGACTACAACCATGCACATTGAGCATACTGCTTTTGGCCATAAGAGCCCAGGCACAATGCAAGGACGTAAGCTCTTTAAAAGGACGAGGTCGGGAGCCAATAATTTTTATCATTAAGGACAGAGGGACGTAAGGGTATCCAGGTCGCGGATGGAGGACCGACCGGCAAAAAAACGTCAAGTTCCCAGCTCTGTCCAAAACCTACCAACCCTACTTAATTTACGCCATTGCCTAAAGGACTACGTTGCTATTATTGTCAAACACAAAGTGCATCACTTCCGGTGGCTGGTATAATGCCAGGGATCGCTTTGAATTCTCGTTTTTGCTTAGGAAATGTATTTCCTTTCCTATCCTATCCGAGTGAGATGACCCGGAAATAGGATCGTTCGAATTCTATAAATGCTTAGGAAAGCTGTTTGGATGCAACCTTTAATGACCCTTTAGCATGGGTTACTCCTGACCAACCTTTACGAAAGGATATTATTACCCTTACCCACAATTCTTTACGGCAGCAACATTTAAAGCAACAGGACACCGACGTAGACAGACTATGCAAAGACGCTGGAGTTTCATGATCGACTTTGAAAAATAATGTTAAAAAAATACTACCGTAATCATACGTTTTCTTTTTGTCAATAGTCAATGAGGCCAATAAATATATAATCAAAGCAAAAGGAAAAGTGTGGTTCCACACAAACAGAAATAAAATTATTAATAATTAAAATTATTTATCGGCAATTCCAAAATCAATGAAAAACATCATCCAGGATCCTTCACAAAATTGTATCTTTTGCATTTTATTAATAAGATATTTTGCATGTAAATTCCGCAAGCAAAAGACTTGACGTGATGACATGAGGTAAAAAAGTGGAGTCAATTTAATTTGAAACAGTGCTGTCCTTTCCTATGATGGAAAGGAAGGACCTCATCTCTCCTTGACCTGATGATGTAATCTAACAAAGGTGAAGGAAAGGTGGTATAAAAGTTTTGAGATTTGACTTTCCAAAGAGGCGGCACGGTGATCGACTGGTTAGCACGTCCGCCTCACAGTTTGGAGGTCGTGGGTTCGATCCCGGCCCCGGCCTCCCTGTGTGGAGTTTGCATGTTCTCCCCGTGCCTGCGTGGGTTTTCTCCGGGTACTCCGGTTTCCTCCCACATTCCAAAAACACGCATGGTAAGTTGATTGGACTCTCTAAATTGCCCTTAGGTGTGATTGTGAGTGCGGATGTTTGTCTCCGTGTGCCCTGCAATTGGCTGGCAACCAATTCAGGGTGTCCCCCGCCTACTGCCCGAAGACAGATGGGGTTGGCTCCAGCACGCCCCGCGACCCTTGTGAGGAGAAGCGGTATAGATAATGGATGGAAGGATGGACTTTCCAAAGAGGCCACAGGAAGGTGGGAAGTCAGATTTATCCTAGTCGTCCTTAACCAGATGCGACCTCAACGCATTCCAGGCGAATGTAAACCGTTTTGGGACGTTATAAGCAATGAAAGTACAATGACTTCCAATGGAGAGTTTGTAATCCGACTCCGACCGAACATGGATAGAACGGTAGAGGGCGCGGCCATTTTCCTCATTAAAAAGAGGCGTTATTCATGGAGTCACTTATTTCCTAATCTCTCCCACATTTTTTGATAAAATAGAAAATGACAACTCTTTTCATTTTCCTTATCAAAAATATAAAATGAACTTAGTTAGTGAAAACATAGCCATCAGGACCGAACCATCCCTTTAAATAAATATAGGAATATCGTATCTTCAAAGCATTTAATTCATTTCACCAAATAACTTCATGAAGAGAGACAATGGCATATCATCAGGCAGTCAGTACAACAAATCACGTTGTGTTACGTGAAGTTGTTTTGAATAACTAAATTTTTGTAATAAATAAATAAAGGTAAATATATGTTTATAACCTTGTACATTAGGTTTTGCCATTCTGTGTTTCTCCATGGGGTCTCCATTGTCAAGTGACGCAACATTGAAATCTGGATCCTTTTCTTTTTTTTTTTTTTTTTTTAGCGACTTCTGTACTCTGACCTCCCGGTTCAAAGGGGCCGTCTAGTGCTGTGTTTTTCAAACTCTGTGCCGCGGCACACCAGTGTGATATTGTCAGGTGTGCTGTGGGAAATTATCTAATTTGTCTGCCTGTGCGGTCTAGCGCCTGGCAGCGTAATCATGTAGTTACTACATTAATAATAATAATAAATTTTATTTGTATAGCACTTTTCATATCACTCAAAGACGCTTAACAACAAGAACAAGAACAACAACAAAATAAAACCTGCCATTAAAACAGAAACAGTTAAAACCAACAGAAGAAAAAAATAGCAAAGATTAAGTGATGTTAAAAAGCATGGTGGAATAGGTGAGTCTTGAGGAGTGTTTTGAAGGATGTGAGGTCTGCGCAGTTACGAATGTGTTGTGGAAGGGAGTTCCAGAGGGTGGGGGCGGCAACAGAGAAGGCTCGGTCCCCCCAGGTTTTGTACTTGGTCGGGGGGATGGCAAGGAAGTTCGCATTTGAGGAGCGGAGGGTGCGGGAAGGAGTGTATGAGTGGAGAAAATCGGAGAGGTAGAAGGGGGCCTGGTTGTGAAGGGCTTTGTAGGTGAGTAGGAGGAGTTTAAATTGGATGCGGTGGGGAACGGGGATCCAGTGGAGGTTTTTGAGGATGGGAGTGATATGATCACGGAAACGGGTGTGAGTGAGAAGGCGGGCGGCAGCATTCTGGATGTATTGTAATTTATGGAGGAGTTTGGAGCTTGTGCCGTAGAGGATGCTTTTACAATAGTCAAGGCGGGAGGTGATGAAGGCATGGATAAGGGTCTGAGCGTCAGTGAAGGAAAATGAGGGGCGGAGACGAGAAATGTTCCTGAGGTGAAAGAAGGGGGTTGGGTTGTTTGAGTGAAAAGTAGTCCAGTGGGTTGTGCCAAGTTTCTGTGATGAAGAGGAAGTCTAGGTTGTTGTCGGTTATGAATTCATGTAAGATGAGAGTTTTATTGTTGAGTGTTAAAGACCGACAGTTTGAGGATATTCTGGTGTACGGGGGGCAATGAGGTACGGGGAGTCGGCGAAGATTTTGGTTTGGTATTTCACAATGTTTTCTCTCATTATTGTAGGGTCGGAATGATCTGACTGTGATGATGGGTTGAATGGGGTAGATAGTAGCAGGAGGGGACAGTGGCAGCTTGCGGGGGGGGGGGGGGGGGGGTCCGGCAGGCGGAAGTACTGTGTGGAGATGGAGTGGAGGAGCAGGGAGTTACAGGTGTGTGACTTGAAGATAGTCATGTGGAATGATGAACAATGTGCTGGATGTTTGCTGCCAGTATGCTGCTGCTCAGTTTGTTGGGGTGAAAACCGTCCGCCTTTAAGAGGGATGGACGGCCCCAAAATAAATTAAAATTGTCAATGAATCCCACATTGTGCAGAGTGTTTTTTAGCCAGGTGTGCAGGCTGAGGGTGCGGCTAAAAATGCTTCAGTGCGGAGAGAGCGGGCCACTGATGAAGCTGGAATTTCCGGTGGAGTTAAGAAGTTGAAAATGTTTGATGAAATGTGTTTTGGTCATTTCTGAGTGTCGGCGGGATGCTTCAACAGAGCCGACTGCAGCAGCTGGGTCCGGATGTAGTGGAGTGTGGAGATTCTCTGCTCAAGCTCAGAGATCCCCTCAACGAGGCAGGCGCAGCCGGACGGAGAGGTGACAGGAGGCATGGGTGGAATGTGGTACGGATAGAGTCTGTCGATGTTAGTAATAGTACTACTATGCCGATGATTTGGAATGGGATATGGGTAGTTTGTTTGTTGCAGTTAGCGAGCTAACCGGCTAGGCTGGTTAGCTTGCTAGCCAATGGTGCGCTGGCGTGGCTAGCTCTGCTAACCGCTAACGCTGGAGCTTGCACCACTTACGTTCTTGAGGCACAAACATTTCTCATGCCTTTCTCGAGTTGTGGCGATGTAGTAGAACTCGAGCCAATCAATTTGCTAGTGTGACGAGGAAAGGATGGGAGGAAAGCCGACTTGTAGAGGTAACAGCAGGAACCATGCAGCGCGATCGAGGTGCTGCGACGTTGGACATGCACACAGTGCTATACTACATTCTAGTACTCTACCATACCAGTAGGTAGCAGCAGCAGCAGTAGCAGGTAGCTAATTGTCTTTGTTTAGAGACAAGCGAATTAGTGACGCATGTTTATCCAAACAGGCCCATGTTTCACACTGAGTAAGTATCAATATGAAACATTATGAAATACTTTTTTCTTTGTGTTTAATTCCTGTTCAAGACGTTATAATATAACGTCATTTAATTCCTGTTCAAGACGTTATAATATTACGTCATTTAATGTTAAAAAAAATGCTTATACAAACAACATAACACTAATATTGTTAAAATAAGCTTTTTTTCACAATTTCAGCTGGTGGTGCGCCGCGGGATTTTTTCAATGGAAAAAATGTGCCTTGACTCAAAAAAGTTTGAAAAACACTGTTCTAGTGCACCTTTCCTAGTGGAAAAAGTTCCCACCTTCTTCGAATGCAGTATTATATGTCTCATGTAGAAAGTCCGTGGTTGAATCTTGGAACATTTCAATTTCCAACTTTCATGGAATTCAGCATATCAGTCCAACAACATAGCAGCATAAGAGTCAGAAATGAGTATAAAAACAGATTTTGAGCTAACAACAGTAGGTTCATTGGCCAATATGTCCCAATAGATATGAATGTAGCTGACGCGGTTGCAAATTAAGTGCCAGCCTCTCTTCCAGCAACGTTACATCCCTGGTTCAGAATCACTGGCGAGACAATGGCAGTTCATTGGTTAAGAAGTCCCGAAGAACGCCGAATTAAAACGAACGCCGCTGTGCATTGTGGGAAAATAGTACTCGTCAAATCGCCATCTTTGCTTGATACAAGTTAGCAAGCTGCAAACAACAGCTTTCGAATGATCATTTCTATTAAATCACAACTGTTCTAGTGGGCACGATTGTTAATTGTAAGCAACAATAAGTAAAGAAAGGGCGTTAGGTACACAACAACAAGTCGTACGTCTTGGTCAGCGATCGACGAGTGGAGTGCTTAACATGGGCCGCTCTCGAAGCCGAAGTTCATCCCGGTCTAAACACTCCAAAAGCAGCAAGCACAGCAAGAAAAGGAGTCGGTCACGATCCAGAGACAGGTCAAAGAAGCGCTCCAAGTCAAGAGAATCGAAGAGGAACAGGCGCAGAGATTCTCGTTCGCGTTCCCGTTCTGCCACAACCTCATCTCGAAGGGACAGAGCGCCATCCCCGCCGGAGCGCATCGACATTTTCGGAAGGACACTGAGCAAGAGGAATGCCTTAGACGAAAAGCAGAGGAAGGAGGAGGAGGAAAGGAAAGCTGAGATGGAACGGCAAAGAAAAATGTGAGTATATTGTGCAAGACATTTAATAAACAGTAGGTCGTCACTTTACCTGCGACTAGCTAAGCTGACATGCTAAGTTAGCTTTGTGCTTTTGACAACGCTAGGCTTTAGCACAGACAAGACTAGACAAGGCCTCAACTACATGGGGTGAACTACACAAAGCTGTCAAATTTAAACCTTATTTCGGTAATGTTTTTCAATGTTTGATTAATCGGATCGGTGATAATTCCATTTTATCCGGGATATGAATTATTTGTTTCATCAGAATGGTTTAATGAGTCGAGCAGTGTGTTGTTGGATTGCAACTGCTTCAAGCATTTGGCCCATATCTAGCTGAGCAGCGAATTTGGGATGTATCGGGGTTCGTAAAAGGTTGCAGTCATGTTTGCGAACCGTGTTTCTTGTCGCAAGGAAATTTTGAACTTGTTCATTTCAACGAATCAGTTTGCCTAACAGCCGCAAGCACTTGTAAACAGTCGTAAGAAGTGTTGCCAATTCTTTTTGATTCGCCAAAGCAAGAGACCATGTGAACAATATACTTAAACCCATTCGTGCATAGTATTCACAAGCATTCTTCGCTCTAGATACTGTTACCAAAAAAAATGTGGTAAAGAACAGTGGCAAATAGTTGTTAACCATCACAATAATTTTACAAATAACCCTTAATAGTCGCCATTATGACTAAAAAAAATTCCTGAACATCTTGCGCGGGCTTACGACACCGTCACGTGTATATTCTGACGCATTACATTAGTTAAGAGACCAAGAATTGGATTTAAAAAAAAAAAAAGAAAGAAAAGAAAATGACATATACACTCTGCTGGCTTTAAGAGTTGAAAGACGCAACAGTGCTCCTGGCTCTAGTGGTTAAAACGCGGTTGTGCACTCCCGGCCTTAATGGGTTAACAATAGACAAACGGACATATGACCCAGTCAAACCTACTACTTCCTAGGGCTGGGCCGATAATTCGATATCAATATGTATCGCGATTGACACGTGTTCGATATCAATAGAAAATGCCTTCGATAAAACATTTGATAGAGAAGAAGAAAAGAGAAAACAAACAATGCCGTCGATCGCGGGAGCTCTGAAATGAGTACCGGCAGTGATATAGATGACGCGCTTGTGGACTTTGAACCAGTAGAACCAGTCTAATGTGATACAGTGGTACCTCTACTTACAAAATTAATTGGTTCTGGAAGAAATTTCTTAAGTAGGAAATTTTGTAAGTAGAGACGCGTTTTCCATGTAAATGCCCTAATCCGTTCCAAGCCCCCCAATATTCAGACATAAATGTTTTATAAAGCATAAAGATGCATGAAAACATTTAACAAATACATGTTACAATTAGATTATTGCACAATAAATTAGAGTTGTGCATAATGTAAAAAAAAAAAAAAAGATTAGAGTAAGGAATAAAATTGATGGTCGTTTACCTTTTAATTGCTGTCCTCGTCTCTTTTTGCCCTCTTTGGTTCATGTTCTCTCTCAGAAGTGGTTTTGCCTGGCATTTTGTAAACAACTGATTTAATAACGTGGCGACTGTCGACACATTACGGTCATCTTCTTTGGCGAGATCAAACAAACGCATCCCCCTTTCATACTTTTCCATTATCTCTTGCTTTGTTTGTATTGACAAAAAAACCGATTTTTCCTTTTTTTTCTTTTCCGTGTTTCTAATTCACGTAAAACTATCGGAAAACCTCATGGCCCGAGGGGAATGACTAGGACGCTGCATCTATCTATC
Organism: Filicampus tigris; assembly: GCF_054856515.1. Classification (NCBI taxonomy): domain Eukaryota; kingdom Metazoa; phylum Chordata; class Actinopteri; order Syngnathiformes; family Syngnathidae; genus Filicampus; species Filicampus tigris. The sequence goes on from NC_141230.1 coordinate 1,875,062, forward strand.
TATCTATTTACCTATCTATCCACACACATAGAGACATAAGGAAGATGTCCCTCTTAGCCAATGGGATGCCAGGAAGATGCTAGGCTAGCCAGTGGCAGAGCAGCTACGAGTATGTTGGGTTCAGGAAATTCCGGAGCTGCGAGTAACAGCCCATACTGCGAGTATCACCCCATACTTTTACCTTTCGTATCCTGAAATTTCTTTCGTAACTAGAGGCAATATTTTCCTGTTGAGGCGTTTTGTAACTTGAAAATTTCGTATGAAGAGATGTCCGTAAGTAGAGGTACCACTGTATATGGTTAAGATATATGTTTGTAGATAATGACATTATCAACATCTTTGTAACAGAATAGAGGATGGTAATTACCACTACATTTTTAGAATTAAAAATAGTGCTTCTGTTGCACTGACACTTTGTTTTTACATCTTCGATTTAAACAGTAAAGATGAATAAACTCGGGCCTGCGTGAATGCCACATGACTAAGCTTTAAGATTATTTTGGAATGATGTTTCTATCTGCTACAGGGGCTGAGATATGAATTATTTTATAGGTGTTGAATTTCTGGGGAAAATTCAGGTTTTCAAGGGTAAAGACAGACTTAGGTTTTGGGGAGCTGTTGGTCCAGGCACTTAATAGGATAAAGTAGGGCTGGGCGATATGACTAAAAAGTAGATCACGATATAAGTGTTTCATATTGGTCTATATCGAAATATATTGAATTTTTTTTCAACTATTGAAAACAATGACCCGAAGAAAAATACATTTAGGTTATTTTATTTGAACATAATACTTAACCTTTAATAAGAGGTCAATGTAAGTATGAAAGAGTGAAATAAACTGGTCGATATAAAGATTAAATAAACTCAATTTTAAAGATGTGCTTAGAAGGGCTGAGAAATGTTTGAAAAACTGTCACAATCTAAGTATTTCATATCAGTCACTATTATTAATTATTGATTTTGTTTTAAACCTTTTCTTTAAATAACAGTTAACTGTTTTTTGTACATCGCTATGTAGTGTAATGTGCAGTTTGTCCTCCATCAGTGCATTAGGTCTACCCCAAAGCAGTTGTTGACACATATATTAGCCTTCATTCAATGTTCATCCAATGTAAGTGAACGAATACTCTCTAGCAGTGGATACATCATCATTGACCAACCGTCTTAGGACTACTTTATCTTTTTAGCGGACTCATTATTGCCGTAGTCCATTCATATTTTACTTGCTTGATTTTACCTTGAGTGCGATGCCGGTGTCGGATAAGGCTAACTACTGCTAGCATGTCAAAGACAAGAACTCCTCTACTTGTAACACAATGTCCTATTTGGAATGCTATCATATCGTAGAATCTACTATGGATCTAGCAGCCGTTAGTCAGTGAACTCATGTTTATTAACAACCAAAGCAGTGTGCGTTTATGTCCACGGTGGACATTGAAGCAGGAAGAGCTTGCTTGCTCGCTCGCTCTCTCTCGCAAGAACGGAGTGATGCATTCATGAACTGGGAAATATCAGTACTCAACACAAAATGACATGTTTGCCACTCATCGACATCACATAACAACAACACCCATAATTAAGTTTGTTGCAATATACTACGTTATACTGCAATTGTGAAATGCGCTATATAAATAAAATTGTATCGTATTGTATTTTATAAAAAAAGTTGTTCCTTTTTTTTTCCAGGTGCATACCACATTTTGATTGTGTAGATCAGGGGTCACCAACTCCGGTCCTCGAGGGCACCTGTCCTGCAGCTTTTCCATCTGTCCCTGTTGCAACACAAATGTTAAAGTGATCATCAGGTCATCAGCAAGCTCTTGAGAAGGCTGATAACGATCCTGATCATTTTAACAGGTGTGTTACAGCAGGGAGAGATGGAAAACCTGCAGGACAGGTGCCCTCGAGGACCGGAGTTGGCGACCCCTATTATAGATCAATGTACTACTTTGAAATTATGCATACTAGTGAAGAAAAACAAAACCATTTGGATAAAGGTTAAAGTAAGCAGTGTTTCCCACAGATTTGAAATCTACTTGGGCGGGTGGACGCCGGCGGAAGGGAGGGGGGGCTGCGTATGTTCAGTGGGGATTTTCGGGGGGCAACATTTTTGTTGTTTTTTTATTTTACACTTCATATCGTGCATTCTAGTGAATTTTCTGAGTAAAAATTGGTACTCATTTGTTAACTCCAAAATGTTTTACATTTTGTGGTAATTGTACATGTTCCTTGTATTTTCCCCATATTTTTGCTTAAGACTCGAGACTTAACTGCTTCAAACAGAGACTGGGGGCTTAGCTGTATGGCTTGAAATGCATATGATGGTATTATTTGAATCTTTTGGACGTACCAGTAATGGTGAGTGTAAAAATCACAATGAGAATATTTGTGATTGGGTTATTTATGCCGTTGGCGAGTTCCGGCCGGTGTTAGAACGTGTGCTAAATTGCTTGTGTAGCCCTCGTCTTATTTTTTGTCTCGATACGTGTTGGTTGTAACACAACATTTCTGTTCATAACTGCTGGATCTCCACCCTTACACGGTTCTAGTCAGGCTTCAGTAAAAAGTCTACTGTACACCTGAGCACTTATTTTGCAATTCTCGACTCTGCATTTCACTTTAGCGATTAGGACACTTAGCAATCACTCGTTCACCTCCGCGGTGAAAACGCTACTTGTTAGTCGGGTTGTTTATTTGTCACATCGGAGGAGATAATGCACAGCATGCAGCTCGTTGTTGCTTTGCACGGACTTACATAGTATAAATAAAAAACGCGCAGCTTCAGGGCAAGATAGCTTAGCATTCAAGCAGCCACGAACAGTGGTTGTGACAGTAGGACACCCCTTTTTTTTTAAAACCAGTTTGGCACTGGACCTGCCCACAGGAGCATGCCACTAATGGTGGCGGCGAATTAACGTTACATGCGGTATCTACGGTCGCGACGCATTTTGGTTTTTTGTTTTCTTTTGGAGGGGGATTTTATTTTTTTTATTTTTTTATTTTTTTTTTTACTATTTTTATTCAATTCTCTTACACTTCTTGGGTGGCGCGCCCAAGTATTAACATGGCGTGGGAAACACTGGAAAGACGAAATCAAAAACCAATACAAGGTTCATTTTTATGTTTATTTTAGTTTTCTGTGCAATTTCCCAATTTAGCCCCTGATTTCACTACATTCTATGTTAAAAAAGTCCTGGTGCCCAAGAAGAGTGAAATATGTATACAAGTATTTCTTTTTGTATTTATAGATCATTTCTCTGTATTAATGCAACTCTGCATAATGTATAGTTTTGGTTCCATTTTAAAATGCACTAAAGAATTACAGCTAAAAATTTTAAGGCCAGAGTATCGCCATCAATTTAAGTTGCTCCTCATTTATAAACATGTCACAAATGATGGCTTAAATTGCAAAGTTTAATACAAGTTGAATGTACTAGTATCTTAATTGTCTTTACGATTAGCTTGTACATAAAGAATTCAAGCTGTAAGTGATTGATGGTTATTATGAGAGCAGCAGCTTGCTGCTGCAATTTTCTGCGATTTATATATTATCCGATTAGTCGACTAATCGCGACTATTGTTAGTGATTAATTGACTAGCAAAAAAGAGTCAGAAAACCATTTTATTTACGTTTAAAAAAGCACTAGCTACAGCATGTGTGTTATTTAATTTTAACATCTCTTTAATTCAAAATGGCTGTCATTACTCCGCGCAAGTTATGTCAACTTCTGGCCACGTACATTCAGCCAATCTCAGATGAAACAAGCAGACAGGTGTGTTGTTGAACAAGCAGCACCAGCGCCAAATGGCTTCAAGAATGTGCTACTTGGTGACATACACGGCACATGCATGTGACGTAAAAAGTGAATAAACAGTGTAGGACAAAAATACTCATTGGGGTCTCTACACAACACAGCCAGCTTCAAATATGAGCTAAAAAGGAGCAGGCGTAGGCTGCTTGGCGTAGCTGGTAAGTAAGTGCATGGACTTGTTTACAACTGTTGAACCAAGATAGCAAAAGTTTAAGCAAAAGCCCAGGCCACCTCTAAAACTGGCGATGATCATGCATTTTTTTTTTCATTGTCAGCGAAGGATATGTGTTTATACAGCAATTTTTAAAAAATAATAATTTTGGGGTTTAAATTATTTTTTCAATGCATTTTTGAATTGGCGAGGCTAGACTGTAGAGCAGTGGTGCCCATTACGTCAGTCGCGATCAACCGGTCGAGCCAATCAGCTTCGGGCATACTACATCACACACGGCCACACAGCACCCCGTTCACTAGGCGGCTTTTAAAAAAAAAAATTATACAGTTCTTGAACTTTACCAAGACAGCAATATTGATAGCATTAGCATTGTGTGCAAAAAAGTTGACTTGTTTTATGCGCGCCGAATGGAGCGAATGAGCGGATTGTTGTTGCTGCAAATCTGCTTGAGGCTGGCTATCACCAGCTACTGTCAAATGTGTCATATGCGTCCCTGTCTTATTCCATTCAGTGCAAGTCATCAGAGTAAGGCTAATTACAAAACATTTTTTGTTCTTGTATTGTGCTATATAGGTTGATGCAGTCATGCAAGGTACACCAGCATATACGGCACATATAAGAATAATTCTCAATATATTTAGAAATAATGTGTTTTGCATTTTTAGTAGGTGGTAGATCATTTTGACTCGGTCATGTCATAAGTAGCTCTCAGGCTGAAAAAGTGTGGGCACCCCTGCTGTATAATATATATCGCTGGCATCGGGTCAAAACCTTGTACCTCCAAATTAGTCACTTTTCAGGAGAACCCAAAAATGTCAAGTTTGTTTAACCATTTGCATTGTATCGCGAAAGAGAGCAAGCCATTTTCAACACTTTAGATTGGTCAGTAATGTGTAAAAATAACACCCACGCGTGTGGACTGACCAATAGAAATATTTGCAAAATATAGTAAATTTACCAAAATGTAACTTAGGAGGTTTTGACCCGACGCCTACGATATACAAAGTTGTTGTACCCATTAAGGCAGAGAGCGCATAACCAAGTTTCTACCACTAAAGCCGGCACCGCTGTTGTATCTTTCTACCCTTATAGCTGCGAGAGGATTTACAACATTTTATTTTTTTAATACAATTCTTGGTCTCTTAGCCAATGAAATGCACCAGAATATACACCTGACGTTGTCATGACCGTTCGGTAAATGTTATATGGGCTGTCACTTGTATAGCGCTTTTCTTCTTTGGTACTCAAAGCGCTTCACACTGTACCTCATCTACCTACTGATGACGCAGCATCAAGAGCAACTGGGGGTTCAGTATTTTGCTCAAGGATACTTCAGCATGGTCACAATGGCCAGGGATCGAACCCACCACCTCTGGGTTATGAAACGACCACTGAGCCATGCCGCCCCCTTGAAGGATGTCGCAGAAATATTTTACTTATATAATTATTATGAAAAATAATCATTAGGTGCAGCCCTACTTCTTAAAACTGTGAAAATATGGATCACTTGCGTATTGCACTTTTGTCATTATTTTTATTGCTTTTATGTCGCTTCAGTTACGCTCTGCTTATGCTTGCCTGGCAGATAAAGACTATGGTGGCCAAATTGTGACCTTGGGATGTGTTATTTCTATTCACATGATTTCCTCTGGGATAAATTGTAGCATTTCCTCTAGTCATCAATCAGTAATTTTCACCAGAACTTCTTTGTCCACTAGTCGCCAGCAGGAGATTGAAGAAAAGCTTATAGAAGAGGAGACAGCTCGGCGAGTGGAGGAGTTGGTGGCCAAGCGGGTGGAAGAGGAGCTCGAGAAGCGAAAGGACGAGATTGAGCGGGAGGTGTTGCGTCGCGTTGAGGAGGCAAAGCGCATCATGGAGCGACAGCTGCTGGAGGAGCTGGAAAGACAGCGGCATGCTGAGTTGGCAGCACAAAAGGCCAGAGAGGTAACGCTCGGTCGTTTGGAACGCAGCCCCTCAGGTCTCTCTTTACTACCCCAACCATTTACCCTCCAGTCACCCTCTCCATCTGAGACTGGGTGGAGAATGTATATTTGGAGGGCCCCACTTCCGGTGTCCTGTTTGAGATTATAACCGACCCATGTTAGAACATTCACTGCCACTGGGACTGTTAAGCCCTGTTTCCAACAAGCTCTACGTTATGGCTCAGTTTGAAAAATTGCGCTTCCATTGTCTACTGATGTCTAAAGTTGTGAAGGCTATACTGATCATTTTTATGGCACTCTGCTGCTTGGATCCAAACTTCGGCACAATATTTTTGATGGCAAATATCAGTCAATCATCAGAGAGACGGTGCAAAAACAATTGTTTTTGTCTTGTATTGATCTTTATTTGCATCAAATTCATTGGTGGGTCACGGTGCTTAAAATTCCGTCATTTACGTATCACAGCTATTACCAACCCATTTACAAACGGCATAGTTGAATTGCAACTCTAATCTGGGTTTCTGTTCTGAACCACACTGAGAAGCCGATAGGCTTAGTGGAAGCATGACTTTACAACTCTATTGGCGTGGCATCTACAGGGAGACATTCATTCAAAATATTCAACATGAAATTTAACATAACATAGATATTGTGTTCTTGCAATATTCTAATCATATTGGAAAGAGCTAGACGAACACCCTGCCTTCAAAATACACTGTTAAATGTGGTGTAGGTATCACACAATCTCCAGAGATTGTTTAAATACCTGGCCTACTAAACCACTTATTTATATCATTTACTGCCATTGATGAATTGTCTTTTCACAGTCCAGCCATTCAATCCCAGGGACTCATTTATATTTTTCATTTTTTTTTTCAAACGTTAGGGTAAAAGAGGGTCTGAAAATGCCTGGCAGTGAATGAGTTCATTAATAAAAAAAATTGGAGTTTATATAAATCCTGATGTAATTATATTATTAACAGCTCATTAGTTTGACCGTGATGGTAATAATTTTATGATGACATGAATTAAAAACTGATTTTGCTTGTAAATTAGTTAATTCTTTCTTTTGACATATTTATGTAATAAAGTGTGTCAGATTAGGTATAATAAACCAGTATTACAATTCCTTTGTTGCCAGAATTTGGAAAATGTCCATGATTACAAAGTAGACAGACTCGATGAAATCAATATCATGATATAGATCTTTAAATGTGAAAAAAGGTAAAAGCAGAGAGCCATGTTTCTATTCTGTCCAACCACCACATTCATTATTATGTGGTGTTGATTTTACAGACAAATCAGAGCAGAGTGTTTGGCTACTTCGAGGCCGAGAGCTGTAGTTAATGCACCATCTTCGCCACGTGGACTTACTCAGACTTAAATATATGCACACACGTAACCATATATTGATCTAAAACAAGGACAGCCCGAGTATTCACACTGCAGGCCTTATCGTTCCAGATTTCCCATCACTGTAGTCACATGTATTCTTGTGTAATTCTCAT